>NC_136896.1:5244358-5439358 GCF_949152265.1 Phoxinus phoxinus
ACAATATCTTTGAAACAATATCTGAGAACAACTGAAGGTTTAAACTCGGAGCTCTTTTTCCAGAGCTATTCTCAGTCTATTCCGGCATGGTAGAACCAGCCCATAAAAACACAGCACCGGTTATTATTATTCAGCACTGCGCAGTCACTACACGACAATAAATAATAATAATAATAAAGTTCTAAATCCTTGTGTAACATATTATCTGTCTCCGTTCAGACTCTGACCCTCGGCTATATTATGAACATTATTACCTAACGCATATCCCTATTGAAAAGAACAAAAGCCGCCGCACGAAAATTACACATGACCTTTTTCCTCCGCCACAACATCAAATGAAACAACATAGATCATGTATATTGGAGAAAGCACCTGAGCCGCCGAGCGGACGCCGCCTGTGCAGGCAATATCCGCTGACGCATATTGAACCTGTAGTATCTAGCATCTGCAGGCCACCAAATCCATTCATAATGCATACTCAAGTGGCCAGTGAGCCAAGGGTCTGTCCACAAATGAGAAAATAAGACTTTTCTTCTTTATTTGCCATGCACTTTAAGCCAAAACCAGCAGTCTTGTGTGGGTGCCATGGGAATATTGCTTATGTCTAGAGTACTTTTTGAGTAAATTGCCAGCATGCATGGTTTATTTCTATATTTACCGATATGTTTCTCTTGATGATTACTGTCCAAGAAATAAAACAATCCCAAATGAGCCGTGTTTCCGGAATGTTAAAGTCTGTGTTTGTGTTTGTTCTCTGGTGCCTGACAATAATGCATTTTACAGCATCCCACGAGATTTCACGAAAACACGACTACCTCTAAAAGCATTAAGACATTACCGCTTGCTTCAAATGTTTTACTCTGACCTTGTTTAATACAGATTTGTAATGATGCATTTAAAGTTCAGGCTGCCAGTTTTTTCTCGATGTTTCTTCTGGCAGAGTACAAATAATGGCACATTTTCTTTGACATCCTCTTTCTTACTCGGGCACTTAACATATTTGGACAGTTTTGCATAATAAAAAGTGTCACCTTTAATAAATTCAAGGATGTCTATTCGTGGAAAAAGCTACTGTATCCATCATTCCCATTCATCTCTGTTCAGCTGGCTGGAAGATACATGTTTGGAATCTGCCATCAAGTTGTAGATGGAATTGGTGTTTTTAAAGTTACTTTAGAATATCTTCATTTTAAAGATTTTTACTCAAGTACATAAATACTATGTTAGCATGGAATGAAAGATGCGATAGCGTAAGACAGCTTCGCGAACAAGACAAAATGTGGGACGGGAATTGATTTTGTCCATCGGGAAATGATTGGATCCCCTTTGTAAATCTATCCCAGATTAAGTACACAGTGGCCACATGCTCTTATGACTTAGTAAACGTTGTAGATGATGTTTACATTCGTGTTTAGTGCGGGATACTTGATCAGATTGCCTGAAACTCATGTTAATGCCAGATATGAAGGTGTCATAATTGCTTGAGAGCTTTAAGAACGGCTAAATCTAGTTAGAGAATCAAAGTTTGAATGAGTTTAAAAAAAAAATCTTTTCATCAAGGTGCAATGCTTTTCATCTCGCTCTCAGCTAGAATGAGATCACACACTTTGCTTTTAATCCCTTCTCATGCATTGTGTTCAAGCTATCTTTAAAAGAGCGAATTCCTCTTTTAGAAAGGCCTCCGGAAAGACCTCAGGGGCAACGCAGCGGCCTCACTTGTTGCCGTGTTTTCATTCACGAGAAAAGCTGTTGAACTCTTTTCCTGGACTACGTTACATCTTTTCACATCACAACTGTCTCGCTGATTATTGTTACGGACAAATGAATCTGGCGAGAATTGGCACATATAAAATATCCACAGCAGTTGATTTATCTAAGCATTGAATTGAGGGGTTTAAAGGCTGAAGATCCGTTCAACGGTCAGCCCGTAGTGGGAATTATCCAGAAAGGCTTACAGCATTATTAAACGTATAGCTCAGTCATTATTGTGCCTATAAATACAGATCCTTCACATTAATATTCCACGAAGCAATTATTTCACTACCGTTTTATTGGCATTATACTTCAAAGCATTGTAGGCGATGATATGCTGGAGCCAAAACTTCAATGGCATTTTATTTTGTCATCATTCATATCATTGTATACTGGGAGCAACAAAAGCACCTTGGCTTGCTAATACTGCTCAATAAAACTGCAGCGGTGCGGCATGCAAATCATTATAATTAGAGCTCCATTTAGGACTCTAACAAATAAAAAAAAATAAAAAAAACCTGCGGCTGTTCCAAACCACAACACGTGCCATTGATCGGCATCTTACTGAAGCCTGAGATAATCATTCTCACTTGAGAAGCAAAAAGCAACCACTATGGAGTCAAGCAGTCAATACCCCGGTGGCATTACTCTGTAATCTCTGGCTCTCATTAAACACGTCTGCTATGGATTCTCTCAGGCATTTCTTTTCCTCAATGTGTACCGTACTATGCATTGTAAAAAGAGATATCAAAGTGTGGTGCATCATGTAATGTTATAGTTTTAAAGAGATCTGTTTAGACATCGTTATTGATTTGGGGCGAGCGGCACGGATGCAGAATTGTGTGTTTTGCCTGGAGCAAGGAGATGTTTTGGGGGTAGTCAGATTTGGGTTTTCTCTCACTCTAAAATCAGTCACAGAACACAAGTTCGCACGTCAGCAAGAATTCACAAGTCGAACTGCTGATGGACTATTATCGGTCTCAAAAAAGAAACGGATATTGTGAAATGTTTGAAAGAGATCAGGAATGCAAGGTCGAGTTATACAGTAGGGATCATTTTCTTTGGATTTACAGAAAAATAATGTCAAGAAAAACATGTAAAACAGTGTATGCGGTTTGTGGCCCATATTCTATATAGTCTTCAATCTATAAGCGAGCTTCAATCACGGCTTTATAAAATAAAATAAAATAAAATGGTAACCAATTGTACTAAGCCCCGCACATAAAATTGCCACAATTAAGAAGTAATTTCTTCGTTTTGTTCATTCATTTCCTTATTTTACTCAATTGTGGCCACGATTTACTTTATATTTTAGTCCACGTCATGTGCTAGGCTACGATTGAGCAGAAAGTGCTTAAAAATTGGTCAAATAGATTATCGTTCAATCGCTAGTTCTTTAGCGTCAGCATGTCAGCATGAAATAAAAATGAATCTACTTTCTAAATGAATGTTATTGATATAATTGTGAACGATCCATTGATTCAACCTACATTATTTTTCGATAATCCGGCTCACTCTAATATACTTCAGAAGTTTCTTTTGCATTGCAAGTTTAAAAAGGAGTGATTTTTAAGTCAGTGCATGGCAATGAAGAACGCCGATTTGTTAACATAAAAGATTTGTTCACACTGAAGGCACCACTTTTCAATCTGTATTCAGTTCTCACCGTGGTGCCGTTCTGTCAGTTATGTGGTTCAGGGTGCATGGCTTTGTAGAATACAAAGACAGTTGTTTCTACTGCCAATGTCAAGAGCTGTCAGGTATCAATACCCTCGTTTTGTCACCAACAGAATTCAAGCGTTATTTTAGGCGTCTTCGGATGCCTGACAGGGTGTACTGCCCACTGTTAAGAAACATTTGTTAGTTAAAAATATATAAAAAATCATATTTTAGTTATAAAACTGACTCAAGGTACAAACCACCTGCAAAAGTGACAACCAGGAATTAAATGATATATTTTAGACAAGTATGACAGACATAATGACAGCAATTAGATGGCATAGATGGAGAGATGGGTGAATGAATAATGGAAGGGTATGAGGTGAAGGTGACAGTCATTCTCACACCTCAAATGAGATTTTAATTGGCCATTTTATAGTGTGTTCCCACAACTAGGCCTCCAGAGATTCTGCTCCTGTTCATCAGGTTCAGCTACAGGAAGCAGGCAGAACAGAAGCTTCATGTTAAAATGGAATATTATCCTACAAATATAGAATGTGAAAAGTATGCATTTTGCAGTGATAAAGACTGAAGGTGAATTTGGAATAGCACTACACCATGCAGTCCAAGACAAAAAAAAAAAAGATATTCAAAATGATGTTTGTGTGCTCTACAAACTGTTAGCATGTGGTCTCATGACCTCAGTATGTTTGTCACGTTACCATCTGAGAAAACTTTAGAAAGAAACGTTTTACATCTTGGACTGCCAAAGGTTGTTAAACTCACAGCTGCTTCATTTATCACACTGGAAATGTGATGGAAGCAGATGGAAGGTTAAGTCAAGTGCATTGCATTGTGGGATACAGCATTCTGCACAGTATGCTCTATTGTAAACTGCACAATTTGGAAAATGTTGTCGGTCATTTGGGTATTACATGCATAGAGTAAATTAGCATACTGTTTATTCTGCAAAAATAGTGAGTGTAGTATGCTAGAAAGGCGAAGACATATTTCTGTGATGATGTCTACGGTAAACATATCTTGTCTTTATATTTGTGTATGTTTTGTTTATATACAGATGTTTCTTTTACACAGTGAAACCTTTGTTTAGCATGTGGCAATAACCTTCAGGTTAGTTCATGGTCTAGTTACCGGCGTTCTGCGCAGCGGTTTGCTCAGTGTGTAGATATGTTATGTACAGTAAGTGTATACTCTAATCTAATGCACATCATGCTGTAAAATAATAAATGATCATTTTCAAAGTGATTGGAAAATAAACATTTCACTCAAAGTCTATTCGTATTACTTTCAGCTGCAAAAAAATTATGCTTTTCTGAAGGTTTAGTTCTTGTTTTTCTTGAGAGAAAGTACAAGAAGCTACTGAAGTTCACAGTATTATTGGAAAAAATAACCTAATGAAATTGATCTGAATTTTTATACCATTATTTATGTACATTTACAATGTTGCATGTGCTCTTGCTACTGTAGTAGTGGCTGGAATCTCGAAGATACCACAACCGACATGAAATAACCTAATCATGTGTGTATATATATATATATGATGTTGGATTTGGTATCTTTGAGATTCCAGAAAATACTACAGTAGAGCACACCACACACACAAATATATATACACACACAAACACACAGGTTTTCCCCAAACATATCTGTTTTAAATCAGCCAAGCAGTGTGTAATTATTGCTTTGGTGGTTCTAAAGCCGCATGTTCCACAGTAATACGTTACACTTCCCCATTGATAAGATACTTAAAAACAGCAGTCGGCATGGTAGGAGTTATGAATTACACAGTGATTATGCAGTTTTAGTTATATTTTATTTGTGAACCAGTAACTGGAATAGGTCTGATCTTGTGCAATAATGCAAATGCGGTAATAGATCGCAATACTCGTAGATTGACTTTTTCAGCTGAAAAGTAACTTGCTCATGACATATAACCTCAAGGCATGCTTTAGGTGTGTTAGACATTTGGAAGAAATCATAGTATAAATCAACTATATATACAGCATTGATTGACAGACTAGAGACTCCTGCAGTGTATGAAGAGTATAGATTACATTATATGGACTAAAAAAAGCATATAGGCGTATTTGAAAAAAAAATTGTAAATACATTCTATGTTTATTGTGCCCATAAAAGTGATTGTGTTGTACTACAGTAGAATGACTCGGACTGCATTGTGAATTAAATTATTTGCATGTAATTAAAAGCAAAGGCTTGCTTTCAGGACACTGAGAAATAATTAACGTAACAAATGCAAATGGACGGGGCAGGTTAAATTACTATTTTCACTTTTCAGCATCAAAATCAAAACGCTTATTAACAGCTGAAATTTAATTCAAAATGTGAACCTAGGGTTTGGGTCTAAACCAAAGAAAGAGCCATTATTGTCACATTGAACCTTTGAAATCAACCCCTGAAATTATGTTCCTGCAGGGTAATTCACCTCCGAAAGCTCCATTAAATATTATGTCAGATCAACTTCCTGAGGGTTAATTTACTTTGCACAACCTCAATGCAGATCTCAATTCAGCCTTAAATCACACACAGCTTTTTAATTTGAAGAGCACACAGATAAATTATGTGGAATCCATTACTCCACCAATCACTGGTAAAGTATTGTCTTGACATTTTTTTTATCTATTTCTATCTTCGATTATCTATCTATCTATCTATCTATCTATCTATCTATCTATCTATCTATCTATCTATCTATCTATCTATCTATCTATGATTATCTATCTATCTATCTATCTATCTATCTATCTATCTATCTATCTATCTATCTATCTATCTATCTATCTATCTATCTATCTATCTATCTATCTATCTATCTATCTATTTATCTATCTATCTATCTAATCACAAATATTTACAAAAAAAAAGCACTTAACCAAAATAAAAAAAAAATAAAAAATATATATATATATCCAGTTCCACTAAAGGCACCGGGTGGCGGTGCCACCGGCTTGGGCCCTCCATCGCTGCTTGCAGCTTTAATTATATATATATATATATATATATATTATGTAAATTATTTTTTCCCCCTATTTTTAACATATATATTATTATATATATAATAATAATAATATATATATTATTAACATTTTTGGATGCTAAACTATTCTTTATTATAGGCTTTGTACTTTGTACACTTTGTACACTCACGTTCCTTCCAATATAGAAAAATTATCCTCTTCAAATGCGCAAAAATGTGCTTGGAAACATCACAGTGGAGCGGTGCTTACTATGAACGGCACAAACTGTACAACTGACTATTTAAACAGAGCAGTGTAATTTTTATATGTAAGGTTGACTATTTTATTATTATATTTTATTAAGGCTATAATGAACATGCTGCGATGTCAAGATTGCAATGCTGGAATACTGTGTGTGTGTGTGTGTGTGTGTGTGTGTGTGTGTGTGTGTGTGTGTGTGAGTGTGTGTGAGTGTATATTTGTGTACACTCGCAATGAAACACAACATTGTGCTTTTGTTAAACTATAAACTCTTGTCAAACTGTAACCTACAACTGTCACCCAACCAAAATCACACACACACACACACACACACACACACACACACACACACACACACACACACACACACACACACACACACACACACACACACACATCCCCCCTCCCCTCCCCCTAATGGCCGCGGGTTCTGACATTTGTGCAAAGTTTCAAGAGTTTTTGAGCACGTTAAGGCCCCCAAAAGTGCCCAAAAGGTAGTAAAATAATAATAATAAAGAAGAAGAAGAAGAATAATCCTTAGAAAAACAATAGGGCCTTCGCCTTTTCAAGGCTTGGGCCCTAATTATAATAAAAAGTAAAAGTAAAAGAACACTAGACGTGATTGCTCTCATAATGATATTTCAGCATCTACCAGCAGGGGCTGAGTGAGCCGTGCTAACCACCCAAACCTGGAAAGGTAAGTTAAAAAATAAATGTAAAATTTGGAATGATGAAAAAATCCCTAAAGTCTGGCTTTGGGATGTTTTAGCTGTGTGACAATCGCTGTATGACATCTGCTGTATTAAATACATGACTATTTCACTGTCTACAGTTCAAAATAAAACCTTCACTAAAAGTGTTGTGATAATACCAAGAAATTCAAGGAATTGTACACCAGCACAAACACATTACGGCTGCGGTATCTGTACATTTATCTTATAGTTCAATTTAGTTCAAATGAAACTCAAGGCCCAGCAGCAAGGCTGTTTCAATTACTGTGAAAATACAACATTACAAATACCATTCATGTTAAACACAGGAAAGAAGTGCAATAGAAACATGCGGAGTAAACATTCTTCAGTGCACTGAGATGAAAGTGAAACTGCAAGATCTCCCCTCAGTGGCTTTAGATTGAAGACGCTCAGTATACTAAACACATTGTGATTGTTGATGCACTGGGAGATTTTCAAGAAGAGACAATAACTATTTATTTATCGTGCACATCCAATTATTTTAAATATACAATTATGTTTTTTATTATAGCTCAGATACTGTTACCATAGGTGCAATTAAGACTAATGTTGACAACGTTTAAGTTTAAGACAACTTTTGACTTCTGATGGGAGATTTTTGATATCTTCAAATCTGAGCACAGTTTAAGTCACTACTGAGGGATCTTCTGAAATTTAAGACATGAGATTACTGAGAACTTTTTCCTCAGAAGAAGAAAAGTCTTGAACTCCATTCAATCTCATCTTTTTCTTTCCCATATGATTCTGCTTGAGTAGGCATGGTCAATATTAATGTATTGAATTTTTATAAAAGGCAGCATCACCAAATTTTTCCTGAAGCATATAAAATATTTATTTTTTTCACAAAGAAAGAAAATAACAGGCTCGGCACAATATGAGACTGAAAAAATACTCCTTTTAAGAAATTAAGTGTCTCGACTTTAGCTGCAATTTCCCCCCACGTCATATTAAATTGTGTGTCAACACATTTAAAGTCTGAGTTGTAAAAAATAAATAAATAAATAAAACACACACAGACAACAGCAGTTTCATAAGGAAGAGGATTGAATTATTATAAAAGCACTTCAGATCCGCACGCCTCCGTCACTACACTGTAGTGGGCTGGGAAATAAGCACTCTTCAAAACTGGCACAAAAAAATGCTTTTCTAAATGAGCCCTAGGGGAGAGACTTGGCGGGGGGACCATTCATTCGTGTTCGCATGAGCTGGGCACAAACAGTAAGGACATTACGTTTTGTTTAGCAAATGAAAGCCAGGATACTCATCTCCTCTCCTCCCCATTCCTGTCTGTCTCTCTCATTCACTCGTGTATAAAGAACACCATGGCACAATCTCATTTTGCAGCGGATCAGTTGGCTGCAGGCTAATTTTGTTTACGAGCATCAGACAATTCAGTGTGTTCATTCACAGGCCCGCTGTCTTCCATCTTTTTTTTGGCCGCTCTCAGTACTGTTGAGCTTTGTTGTGGGTGAAGCCCAGAGACGGGAGAGTTACTTCAAAAATGTATTCCAGAGCAAATGATTGAAATGACTGCAGTTCACATTCCCCGATAAAAACAACCTGATTACTTTTAGATATTTTTGGATTACGCTCATTATTTTTTTAAAGAAATAGTTTACACAATAATTAAATTCTGTCATCACTTACTCACCCTCATGTCCATGTTCCAAACATGTAAGACTTTCTTTCTCCTGTGGGAAACAAAATAGAAGATATTGTGAAGAATGTCTCAACTGTTTTTGTCCATACAAATATATTTTTTTATATTCCATTTTGATATACATTTTCATACTCCGCATTCTCTTATTCTTAACACTGTTGAGCCAATTCCATTTGTCAGAGAACAAATGGAATTCTAAGAGATTTATTTCAACCACTCAATTATGTGTTGATGCACTGTGCCAGGTTTCACTTCACTGATGCCAACACTTCACTGGCATATTATATCATGGCTTCAGAAGACTGAATTTGAGCTGTGGTCACTTTGAACTGCCTTTGGAAAAAATGTGAAGTTTCTAAGATTTTTTTTGGTGTGTGTGTGTGTGTGTGTGTGTGTGTGTGTGTGTGTGTGTGTGTGTGTGTGTGTATGTTCCAAAACAAAAACAAAAAACAGACAACAGCATATGAGTATATAATGACATAATTTGCATGGCGAACTACTTTAATGTTCACACATTCTGGCTAGTCAAAAAATAATATCTAATTTTGCCTAGATGATATCTCAAGAAAACTAGTGTGATGTTTGCTTAGATGAATTAATAAAAGGATTTAAATGTCACACATGCTCAGCGCACTGCAACATGAAAATTGTGTTTAAAAACGTTCCCTCCAGGCTGTCCATTGATCAGATGATAATATTACATTAATATAATATTTGAAAGAAGGCACACAAGGCTTTTGGCAAAGAAAGGACAGTATCAATGCTAGGATATATTTCATTTGATTCCTACTGGATTACACTCATTTAAGCTTTTACTGTATTGAAATTACAAAATGACATAATTTTATTCCTTTAAAGAATCAAGCATTGCATATGCACATGTAATTTGATTGTGCAGCTATGTAAAAAAAAAAAAAAAAAAAGTTAAAAAGTACCATGGTTAATGCATTGGTGACTGTAAATATATATTTTTATATGGTAACACTTAAGTTTAATGTGAAGTGTTACACGTTAATTACAGTGAGGTAACCAACCCTAAAACAAACTCTCTTACAATCACATTGTAAAATGAAATTCACAATTTAACAACTACATACCAATTAAAATCCAGCACACGTTTAGACAAGTTCAAAAACTTATCACACTCTGTCAGTGTTTGACACTTCCTTTCTTGTTTCACTGGGTTAAGATAAACAACCTTTTTCTTGTTAATTATTACAATCAGCATTAATTAAAGTGATTCTCTGCTCATTCTTGCATTCAAGGTTGTTACTCTCAGCCTTACTGGATTTCCCACTGCATCGCTTCTGCGTGGATGCTAGACCGTGATAACTTTATCAATTAAACCACTACTCTGCACCATGGTCAAGGCCTCGTCCACAACAGGCATTAGCGATGTAATTACGTTTTTGGAAGGATAATGGCTTATTTACAAAAGCTGCCCGCCCGCCCGCCGGGGTCACGTTCACTTTAGATAAAGCAATTTGCACCGATGGACCCTTTAAACCTGCCATGTGCATGTAAATGAGAGGATTCATTAATGTATGGCTGCTCTTTCTCATCCCGGGACGAGGCCTTTAGGAACTGACATCACGGAAATGCTCAGTGTTCGGAAAGCAACTCAAAAATATAGTAACCAAATACACAACAGAAAATGAGCTGAGCTATATGAAGGCTTCAATCTAGCGAAAGTAGCGAAGTTTCATCCCAAATGATGTATTACACACTGTGCATTTACACTATACACTATGTACAAATTTAATAAGTTGCAAAGTATTTTGAACTAGCTTTTATTTTGATATTTCAATTACATTTTTTGTAATATCGTTGTGATGTGATTTTCTTTTTAAATGTTACTATTTGTTTAATTTATTTACATTTCAGTTTTACTGTTTAATGACTATAGTGCTTCAATTTAAATGTATTGCCAATCTTACATTTCTAATTTTCATTTAGCCTACTTTGTTTTTCCAATAATATAAATGTTTTATTTCAGCTTTATTTCAATGAACAGAAATGTTTTAATAGTTTTAGTTAACGATAATAACCCTGCATCACCTACTGGCACTATTTTGAGTCTGAATGATACCATGAAAATATAAAAGCAAATTTTACGCTTAAAGGTATACATTGCCTTTCAAAAAGTCAAGGGGAAAAAAACTGTTCACTAACATAAATTCTTCCCAGTCTTTTTGAAAACATATTCAATATTAATAATCAGTGCTTGCCAAACACAAGCTACTTTTTTTTTTTTTTTTTACTTAAAATAAATACAATAGGCCTATTTATTTATAGTATTTTTTGTCAACTCTGTAACAGAGATTGACATAACAGAATGGATTTTTTTTTTACTTTTTAGCCAAAAACTCCACTTGCTAGCATAAATGCTAAGAGCACATTGCACTAATGAAATCATGATTGAAAGACTTTTAAACAACCCAATGTGTAATCAGTGATACATTCTGTTTTCCCTTTGATATTGTGTTTACAATTTTGACGTTTTAAAAAATAACTTTTTTTCATCAAACAATTTTTTCAGGGAGAACACACATACCTTCCAGTGCTTCAGGGGCCGTATTCACAAAGAATTTTAAGGCTAAAAGTAGCTCCTAACTGGCGAATTTAGGAGCAACTCATAAAAATAATGGGCGTGTCACTCCTAACTTTAGGACTCCTAATTTTTTTCACTAAGAGTAATTCACAAAGCATTTTAGCCCTAAAAGTAGCACCTAAGTCTGGGACAGCTTAAAAGAAGTCGAGAGGACTCCTAACTCACTAAGACCTATTCACAAAGGATCTTAAAATAGCCGTGCGACACAGTGTGTTCGAGACAGCCAATGACACGGAGTTATTACAAAGATACCGCCTTAACCGTGAGGGAATACTGATTGTTGTGGATCTTGTGAGGGATGCAATAACAGCGCCAACTAATGTAATCGCAACAACCCAATCAGTGCCGAATTGAAATGTTTGATAACACTTCGTTACCTGGCAACGGGGAAAATGCAATTGTGTAATGCCGACGATCTAGCGATATCCCAGCCATCGGTAAGCAGATCCATCCACCAAACCATCAATGCACTCTGTAGACCCCATATTATTCGACAGTTCATAAGTTTTGCTTTGGACATTCGCCAACTCCAAAGAAACAAAGCCAGCTTTATGGATATTGCCGGTGTGCCCAGAGTGGTCGGTGCTATGGGACACATTAAAATAATTGCACCACGTCAGGATGAGGACGTGTTTGTGAATAGAAAGAAAACCCACTCCATCAATACCCAGATTGTGTTCGATGCAAACTTCACAATTCTCGATGTTGTATCCCAGTGCCGAATTTCCCTTTTATTATGTTTTTTTCCCAGCACCAACTGGGCCAGCAGCAGCAACTGATCCTGCGTCCAGTTGGGCTTTCTTTTCCGTTTTGGTGAGTTCATAATCCACCGTCATTTAACTATTACATTACTTAAATAGGAGCAATATTTCCTTGCTTTAACTAGTCTATTTAGGCTAATAATATGTCAATTAACCAAGCAAGTGTTAATGCAAGTGTCGTTTTTCATTATTAGGCAAGTGGCGGTTTTCATTAGGGTATTAGGCTACCTTGATTTGATTTAATTTAATTCACAACTTTTCTCTCTCTCTCTGCCTTTTTAGAATTACACTTCACTGGGGCCTGCACAAACATGTCATTATATATGCATTTCGATGACATTATTATTATTATTTTGTGTAGGACAGACATATTTAGATGTCGTAATTCCATGATTTGGTGCGTCTGTGTTATGTTCCACATGATGGCCCTGTCATCTAACAACCAATCACCGTGATCATTGCGAGGAAGCTCGTGCATGAGAATTGACGTCATCCATAGCAACGAAGACTCACTCTTAGTTTAGGAGTTGTCATTTTTCCTTACTAAGAGTAGGTCTGAAAGGCGTTGTGAATAACTTTTAAGAGAACACTTCTAGCTAAAATCTTTTAGTGCGATTTAGGAGTACTCCTAGTGGTAAGATAAAATTCTTTGTGAATACGGCCCCAGATCTTATAAGTGAGGAAAAGTGACATAATGTCCTGTCTCTTACATAGTTGTGCTGGGCAAAGGCAGAGTTTGTTGTTAGGATGACAACATTTTTAAAAAGATACATTTTCAGGCTGCTCTGCCTCAGTGGTCTAAATGTGCTTGTCAATGTCAAAATGATCAAGATGGCCAATACAATCAAAGAAGACTGGTGTTGCAGTCTTTCTGTCATTGTCACAACGAGAGTTTGTGGAAAGATGGGAACATTAAGAAAGTACATTTAAGTACAAGACAGCTGTTTTACGATAAAAATGTTTAGCAACCGACATTTATATGATGCAAACCGCTTGTCCTTTTTATGAAATTTCCCCGTTTTGAACTGAAAATATGCTGTCATGACTGAATTTGACAAGAAAAGAAACGTTTGCATTTTCGACATGCGAATGAATAAGAGTGAATTTGTGCAAATATTTAAATAAAATATTTCCAAATAGTTTCAATTGATTAATTTGAACTAATTCTACAACATTAAATTGTTTAAAAACAATGTGTATCTTATACAAATGTGTGTCCATAAATCTTGCGTCAGTTTCGGTTACTGTACCACACTTTGCATTTAAATTAGTGGAATTATCTCCTACCCTGCCTTTAAAGGTAGGGTAGGTCAGAATTGTCGAAAAAAAACTTTTATTCAAATTTGTTTAAACTGTCTTTATATACCAATGCATAATTAAAATGTAAGTACTCTGATAAAAAGAGTATAAAAATCGAGTGACTCTAGACCGTTTAATCTTCATTAAACACAGCTCATTAATTCCATTCACTCCCACCTAAAAACGGGTGCGCGACTGCGCGCACGTGGGCAGAGCCAGTAATAACGGCGGTAGTCATGGCGACGTCGAGTGACAGTCGCGCAAGCCAATCCTGTGATTCGTCCCGAATGGAAATAATGAGCTGTGTTTAATGAAGATTAAACGGTCTAGAGTCACTCGATTTTTATACTCTTTTTATCAGAGTACTTACATTTTAATTATGCATTGATATATATAGAAAGTTTAATCAAATTTGGTAAAAAGTTTTTATATAAATCCTACCTACCCTACCTTTAAAGGTGCCATGTGTAATTGTCTGGCAAAAAAAATCAAGTCATACGCCACATTCCATACCAGATGGGGGCAGCATACCTCACATATCAAAATATGTGATGTAGGATATGGTATTTTATAAATCACACACTATAAATATGATAAAGAAGCAGAAACAGATAGTTGCAGTAAAGTAAGATATTTTAATAAGTTGAAGAAACAATAATGATTTGTGACACACACACACACACTCGATTTGCGCATCGCCATCATGTGTGTATTACAGGTAACGTTATTACATTGCTTCCTGATATCACGTGCGCAAACACAAATAACCTATATTTATATATATATGTATACTACAGGGCCGTTGAATGCTTGTATCTGATAACCGTGAAGCTCTTGTAATTATTACTTTACCCAACCTCTCCATGTCGAGTGATGCAGTAAACATCAGACAGTGCACGTGAACCGATCATCTCTACTATAGTAAAAAAAAAACACGAACACTGTTGAAAGATACAGTAGCCTAGGCTACAAATGACCTGTTCGCGCCACAAACTGTTCTCCGTCCTTAGCGACCGAGTCATTGAATGTGAAACAGCGGCTGCTGTCGTCAGCGAGCAGCACTCTTCAGACAACGAGGGCGCGCGCGCCGCGCTGATACCTCCGTTTCAGTTTCTCCAACCCGCGCAGTGCGGCGGTCAGAACACGGAGACCATTCTGCCCCGAGCTATGCGTGCGAAAGCATGGGGAGCGATCCCGGGCGTGTCAGAATGGGTGCTGAACGTTGTAAAACAGGGCTATGCGCTGCAGTTCGCCCGCCGTCCCCCGCGCTTTCGAGCCCGGACTGTGACGAGCGGTCCTTTTCTTATCTGATCTGATCTGTGCTTCAGAGCGCGGTGGTTGTAGGGGTCTCTTGCCAAAGGCTTCAGCCATCCTTCCGCTCTCTTCCCTGAATTGAAATGAAGTAGTGGGCTGTACTTTCCACACGATTGACATCAGGTTCAAGAACGCCCACAAGCCGTGCGAGTTATTCGTGTATTGCAGGTTGGCTGGTGGTTATGTGCCCCGCATACCGCCTCCCATGGCCGAAACTGGTATTACAACACCTGTCGGGCCGTGGCTAGTAATGCTAATGCTAATTAAGGTTGATATCTCTGCAGCACTATAACTTTACATTTTTTTAATGACATCATTGCCCTTATTTCTTCTCATTCTTTTTAAGAGTGTAGCTCATTTTTTGGATATTTTTACCTCAATTTTTACACATGGCACCTTTAAGGTACATTTACTGTTGCTCTGCACATTTTCACGGACGAAATCCAGTCATATAGGAATCCACGCGATCGGGACTTTTGCGTGAGGGCAACGGATTCAATTTGGTCACGCGAAATCAACATAAAAGCCGATTGGATGAAAAGAGACTTGTTCTTTGTGAGCTGCTTCAGATGCTGTGAAATCATATCCCATGGTAAATAATAACTATCATTTGCATATGCACGTTATTTCGAGGCACTAAGAATACCATAGTATGACTTAAGTACTTGTCCACAAAACCACGTTACTTTTGAGTAGGCCTACTTCAGGTGTTTACCTTCAGTAGAGAGTAGGCTAGTTCAAACGTTGCACGCGCAGGTGTTCCACTTCACCATGTCCTTCATTCCTGGCAAACGATAGAATAGCCTACATTTCAGGGTTTGGTTTCAGTGGATGGTACGTAAATATCCACTTTATCAAGCACTTGTGATGTTCTCTGTGTCTCCCGTGTTTGAGAAGTCGCTCTCCACTTTATTGGGGTTGTTGTGTGTGTTTCAGACTGAACCACGTTGACTCAGAATCAGAACGTTCGAATGATTCGTCGAAAAGAACCGACTCAATGAATAATTCAGCCGACAGAAAATATATAATAAATGACTTGATTGCTGAAATAGTGTGTGGGAAAACCTGTTGCCAAATTCAGCCATTTGAGATCGAAGTAAATCATCTGTCACTTTTGAGCACATTGGAAGCAAAATGTGTCACTGTTTTTGTAGCGATAGCAATAGGCATAGGCTACTGGGTAGGCTAGGCTAGCATACTGCAGCATTAGTTTGAAGAAAGCAGGAAGAGAGCTCACGTTTTCCTTGCAAATTTATCTAATTTCCGCTACAGAATAATTTTATTTTTATAAATCTGGTAACATGTTAAGTCATAATTACTTGATAGAAAGTCTAAATTATGACATAGCCTACTAAAATCTAAAATTATGACATAACTAAAATTATGACTCAATTAAGAGTCGACATGTAAAAAAGTAATTTATTGACACAAAAGTCTAATACTAAATCGAAATTAAATGATTTAAGTCATAATTATGCAATGAAAAATGTAACGATTGTGGCATAAATTGAAATTGACTTAAGAAGCCATAATTATGACATAAAAGGTCAACATTATGAAATACTATGTCATAATTATAGCATAAACAATTGAAATTATGATAGAAAGACATAACTTTGACTTTTTATTTAATAATAATGGCTTTTTATGTTATAATATAATTTCTCATTTTCATCTCACAAGTATGACCTAGCATATCATAATTTTGGCTTTTTATGGAATAGTTAGGCTACTGTATGACTTTTCAAGTCATAATTTCGACATAGTGTGTCATAATTATGATTTACCAAACCTTGATTTCTTTTCCACATGTAATGGTCTTCTATAGCCCACTCTTTCACTCTGTCTGAAGAGAGCGACTTGAGCGCAATCACGTCAGCCCTTGACAGGTCCAGTGGCGCTTGTTTGCTCTCTGGGTTGGCAAACTGCCTGCTGTGGGCGTTGTTTTGAGCTTCATTTGGACAGTGTGAAGCTAGAGGCTCAGGTGATAATGAACTGTTGGGCATCTCTCTTATTTGCAACAGATGCCGGGCTGCGCTGTTGTCAATTGCAGTGGAGGGGGATTGCTTTCAATGACACTCTGTACTGGCTTTTAATCACTCCATATTCACCGGAGAGCAAATAAAATGATGGCACTGCTGGATTAGCTACATTTATTCTGTTTTGTTTAAGAGTAAACAGACAAACATAACCTGAACATGTGTTTGACTGTCAACATTGTAGACTAACATGGCTCGTAATATGCATGTTAACTGCTAATTACATGGTTGATGGGAAATAGAAAGTTTATATTTTCAAAGGAATGATGTCTTGCGGTTTATGTTCAAAATCCACTGGTCTAATTTATTTTAAACTGAAATGCCGGGTCCAGACTGAACAACTGAACCACACTGCAAATTGATTTTAAATTGCCTTAACTTGATCAAAAGTGACAGCAAAGACATTTATAATTTGACAAAAATGTATATTTAAAATAAATGCTGTTCTTTTGACATATCTATTCATCAAAGAATCCTGGAAAAAAATGTCAGTTTCCACACAAAAATATGAAGCAGCACAACTGTTTTCAACATTGATAATAATAAATGTTTCTTGAGCAGCAAATCAGCATATTATGATTTCTGAAAAATATTGTTTTAATGGCGAAAGAAAACAATGTAATTTTCACACTTTATGTGAAGAACTGTTTATTTTAAGGATGTCAAATTAGGTCAATGTAAAAATTTGGTCTGTGTAAAAAAGAATCTGAAACGCAAAGCATTCTTAAACATTTCAACAGTATGACCCATATGTACACAAATGTATAAAAATGTATGACAAGGTAACCACAAGGCTACTGACTTGCAATAAGAACTGATTTCCAGACTTGTACATTTTGTCATCCTCTTCCTTCCTAAAAGAATAGTTAATGGAATTGTTAAGGAACTAGAATCTTGGGATTCGCTTCGCTGTCTGTGAAGTGCACATTCATCCTGAACTGTAATTGGGCTCTCAGTGCGACTAAAATAATCATGTGCCACAGTCTGGCGTTTTGAGGGGTTGCGTCAGTCGACTGCTTGTCTTTGCCTTGTATAGCTGTCTGTCCTAAACCCAGAGGTAAACAGAAACACTCTTTCTCCTGCAAAACAATCCAGCCTGGAACATAGTACAGCCCTCTCATATGAACACAGACTGAGAATGAGGAAAAATTTAAAGGGATGGAAGGAAAAGCAAAAAGAACATAGAAATGATGTGCAGGAATGTGACGCTACTGCAGGGAAGAGGTAGACGTGTGGTGGCAATATAAAGAGAAGTGAGAGCAGAGGCACTAAAGATATGAAAGACGACGAGACAGAGAGCAGAGTTAATAAGGAATGTGAGTCAGAGGGAATGATGGAAGAAAGGGGTATTTGGGGAAAGTTTCAAGCAAGATGTCATGGTGAAAGTGAGGAATTCACAGAGAAAGAAACGTATTTTGTCTGAACAGGCCAAAATGAATGTGAGAATGAAATAAACATGTTAACAGGTTATTCTCATTTCTATGACACTGAATGGAATTATACAAACTCTTTTAAACCGCTGTCCTAAACACTGTTTCTGTTTGCTCTTTTTGGAATAACAATAATTTACTCAATACCTCATCAAGTAGTCCGTCTACATTTCCAGATCCACTTCTATGCAATGCAATAACGGACACAAAATTCAAAGTTCTGTCATTAAACTCTAGATGATGCAATCTAATAGGTCCTTAACTTAATCTGCTTTCAATCACATCATTCTCTGTAGGGCACAGCTGATTGGTTCCCACTGTATCAGTAGCCAATGCAGTTGCAGCATGCTTTCAGAAACACTGGGAACCAATCAGCTGTGCCCTAAAGAGAATGAGCATTGTATAGATCTGCTATGGATTATTCATGTATGCTATATTGTACAGCAGGAGCGTGTCTTACTTCCTCACAGCAGTGTGTTGTGTATGTATTGGCAGTAGCAAGTCCAGGACTTTCTCTATAGCAGCAATAACAGCAGCAGCAGCGTAGCAGATTTATTCAACCAAGACCAAACATATCAACATTGTCATATCCATTATCATGCCAAACACTCCGAGAGTTGCCATGACATAAATATATTTTCAATGAACTACTGTAGGTGATGGCAAGCTATATATACAGACAGAAGCAAACATTGTAATAGGCTATAAACAAATATTACATTGGTGAAGTTAGCTGACACCACACTTTTTTAAATATAAATCTCAACATTGGTAATACAGTAAAATGTAAACCTTCAACCAACTTTTAACATGCCTGTAAAACCGTTTCACACACTTGTTTTATTCCTAGTGAGGAATCAGATCGAACTTGATCTGATTTGACCCCAGCTGAAAAGCATGCTGGGTAACCAGCAGTGCTACAATATATAAAATTAGTGTGGATATCAGAGCTCAAAGCATTTATTCTTGGAAGTATTTGATGGGAAATGTTTGTATTAAGATTGTCTTAAAATGTCATCTGAAACCCCAGATCACTGGTGGGTTGTGATTTAAAAAAAAAAGGATGACGATAGAGAAAAATACCTCAAATAGATTAGAAATACTAATCTAAAGAACTCACATTGGACACTGTCATAGTCTTTCTCTCTAAAGAATAGAATAGAAGTCATGCAAAGGTCTTCATTTAGGGAATGTTTACACGACAAGTACAAAAAATGGAAAAAAGTTCACGTACAGATGACAACGTTATCAAAGCGATCCCTATTCACACGGATCCACGAAACCGACAAAAAACGCTGTACTATGCATGCCAGGCCAGTAGTTGGCGATGTCACTTTGTAAAGAAACACTACGCGCCTATAGACTGAACACGTATGCATGTGCATGACGTCACCGTTTTCACAAATTCGCATTTACATTCTGGTTTTCACAGTATCCTTTTCAAAAAGTTTGGGTTTTCATGCCCCCAAAATGCTCTTGCTGTGTAAATGAACGGCCAAAACGCATAAAAAGGTTTCCATTTTTAGTTAAAAACTGTGTTGTGTAAACGGCCTCTGCATCTTTGCTGCGGTCTTGGACAAACTATTGAGATATTTCTTTCCTGCGATTTCAAAAAGAACTGCAATGAGCTGGATTAGTGGTTCATCAATGAGAACAGATTGTATGGGTCAGTGTGTCCTGATCTATTGTCCGTGACTCATTGCGCATGTGTGTGTGCTTATGTCCGTGTGCATCTCTAAATGTGTAATATATATCCACTTCTTCCCCTCTGGTGTTCCATAAATATAGTCTGTGCCGTCAGCTCAATATTCCCCGGCCCGTGCCGGACATCGGTAGCTCACGCCACAGTGTTAATAGCTGGGCTGAACCTTTGTCCTGCCATATAAATAACAGTGGCGTACAGGTGACCCGAACTGATGTCAGGACCAGCGTGGTAATGCGAGACACACGCTCGGTTAAACCTCCAGTGTGGCGTAGACAGGCATGCTGCTTCTGAATTCATGTGCTATTTCCATTTATTAGGTGGGAGTTGGTTTATTCATGCATTCACTACACATATGCAGAAGCTGCCAATGCATATGGCGATCATGTGGAATATCATGGAGTTACTCTGAAATCGCTATACGGAAGGGATTCAATTTAATGGAACATCAGGCTACTCATCAAATAATAAATTGACACGGTGATGATTTTATGATTCGTATGGTTATTATCTTAAAGCTTCCACTAATAAAAAGTATATCCTACCATTACAACAAAACCAATTAGCCCAGAAACAATACAAACATAGAAAAAAATTAAAATATACAGTCACATGATAACAAATTATAAATGTTTTTTTTTTAATAAAGCTTTATATTGATTTCTGCGATTATGAAGACTCAGATAAGCTCAAGTGCTCCACTCCACACTGAATATTTTACTAAAACATAATCAAATATTTATATGAATACACATATCTGGTCCCTTTAAAACACTGATTAATATCATCAGCAAAACTAAAGCTATTATTAAAAGTACTCAAAGCATTTATATTCATTTCTTTCAATTATTCTATTTTAATTATAGGAATATTACTTTCTTCCAATTCTGAATTCTCTTTGCCACCTCAATTTAAATTCAGCAATTGGAGTGGAATTTACAAAGGTATTTACTTATTTCAGTTTAGAAGTGTGCACAACCCTGCTGGGTCTACAAATCCAAACCAAACCCAAGTTATTAACAATGAATGTTGCTGCAGTTGAGGTAGAATATATGGTTTCACTTTATTTTGATGGTCCATTTAACACATTCAGTTGACCATAAGTAACTACGACTTTTGCCTCAATAAACTGCTTATTTATATTTAGTTATAGTTGTTAATGATATTGGGTAGGTATTTAGGATTAAGGGATGTAGAATATGGTCATGCAGAATAAAGCATTAATATGTGCTTTATAAGTACTAATAAACAGCCAATATCCTAGTAATATGCATGCTAATAAGAATTGGACACTAAACTAAAATGTTACCATTATTTGGATCAGTATTCTAAAGTGCTTTTGAGGTTTTTGTAAGGTTTTTGATAGTAATGACTCAAGTGTTACTTCAAAAGGACTTACTAATTATTCATTATTCTAATGTGAAAAGCATGATAACTCTCTAGTTAGATGGACGAACGGACAGACAGACAGACAGACAGACAGATAGATAGATAGATAGATAGATAGATAGATAGATAGATAGATAGATAGATAGATAGATAGATAGATAGATAGATAGACAGATAGATTGATAGATCGATAGATAGATAGATTTAAAAGTTTAAGAGTTAAAAAAAATAATTTTGCAATCTGACGTTTGTCCAAAAATTTATTAAAAAATATTTTAGATCCATTCTCACCATTTTTTTCTTTCTCTCTCACACACACACACACACACACGCACACACACACACATATAATTGCACATAGAATCCTGATAAAATGAGTGAGAGCTGAAGGTGGCGACTCATTTGCTCTTTGTCTCATTAAGATGGTAATAATGTAATTTTCTTAAATGTGCAGCTGGAGGGACGGTCTCAGATGGACACATCCACTCACCCAGAGCCATCGGCTACAACCGAGACCTGTCTCACTCCTCAAAGAATATGTTCCCGGCTTATTAACAACTGCACAAACGTGCATCTCCCTCTTTGCTTTTGGCCATAGAATCTATATTCCCTCATATTTCAGTAGGTTTGGAGTGGTTATGTAGATTTCTAATAACCCGAATTACCAGACATGTATTTGAGGTGGCAGCTCTTGACACATTTATAATTCAAAACATTCACCGTATATAATGCTATAAGCCGTGGGGTTCGGCACTGCGCCACAAATCACTTCGGAAGCTGAAATCGCTTTATGGATGCTGCAGTGTTTCCAGAGCTGTGCAGCATATAACCAAGTGCATACAACAAAAATACTTCATATGGTATTGATACTATAGATCAGTGGCAGTGTTCGCTTGTTTGAAAGCTTTCCTCTCTGGGCTTAAATGGTCTCAAACAAAGACTTCAAGTGGATTAAAAATGTCAGCACATTAAAAACACTTTCCTGCTTCAGAACACATGCTGCTAAACATTACCGGCTGTGTGTTGCCTTAAAGCGGAAATGTGCAGTTTAAGCACCACTAGTGGGACCAAATGGAATTGAAAAAAAAAAAAAAAAAAGTTTCCCTGAACACTTTCCCCATCTTCCATTGGTCAGAACAGTTCCTTCCCAACCTCATGCCATTGGCTCAACCATACATGCATAATTGTTTTTCTTTTTTCTTTTAGCTGTTTTCCTCATGGGGACCAAACAAATGTCACCACAAGGACAAGGATTTTAGACATTTCCATCTTTGTGGGGATCATTTGTCACCATAATGTAGCCTTACACTAACCTACCCCTAAACATGGCCATCACACAATACTTTCTGCATTTTTACATTTTCAAAAATAAATAAATAATAATAATAAGATTTACAAGCTTTTGGACCCATGGGAGCTCAATTTAGGTCTCCATGGTGACATGAGTAAAAATCATGTACACACACACACAGGTCACGTATGGTGAGTCTAAATAATGATTGTCTTCTTAATTTTCACTTCCATGTCTTTCAGGACGTCTCAAAGCTCTGCTGTAGACCTTAAATATAAAACATGCATGCCCCACTTTAACTGTTCGTCATGGTCTGTTTGTCAGCTCCGCTTACTCTCCCTGTGTGTCATGCTCTGTACTGAATATGTTGCAGTATGGGGCAAAAAAACTGCCCTAAAACATCATTAATCATTGATGAGTGTCAAAATTTGATAAACGTTGCTTGCTGAGCAGTTTATGAGTTGCACCCTGGTGCTGGTTTGTATCCAGATTGGCTCTGAATTACCATCAAGACACAGGGGGGAATTTGATTGATGTGACGGCCCCAGAGGTCCAGCTAAATGCTAAAAATTAGAACCAAAAGCCAGCAGCGTTCAGATGGTGTAAACGGAGCACTGTAACACACTGAATGCAATGTATATGTCAATCATGTGTATTAGGATCCTTCAGGAACTCCACAGCCTTCCTCTTCCACAGCACTCGGGTCATCTCTGGATGAAACATCTCGTTGTTGGTTTCCTATAGTAAAACATGCACGGATTGTGGTTCATTAAATACACACTAAAAACTCCTGGGTTAAAAATGGGACCAACTCATTTCTGGGTTATTTCAACCCAGAAAATTGGGTTATTCTGGTTGACCCAACTTCTGGGTTAAATACCCGACCCAAATTTTGGGTTAAAAAACCCCAACATTGTAGTTAATATAACCCAACTTCTGGGCCAAAAGAACAACCCCAATATCTGGGTTTAAATAACCCAAAAATTAGTTGAGTCTCTTTTTTAAACCAGGAGTTGGGTCAAAAATAACCTGGGTTACTATGCCAGTATGCCTTATTTCAGAAAATAAAACTTTGTTTTACATTATATTACACACTTCACACTTTAATTTTTTATTGAATTAAATTAAACTAAAAAAACACACTCACACTTGGACATATTCATTTTCCTATTTATTTTATGTCAGACTGTAATAACAATGATGACCAATGACTTTACACAGACTTTAAACTAGTTTAAAGTCTACATGGCTACATGCCAACAACATAATTACCACGGCTAACGCTGGTCTCAACGTAGCAACTAAACCATGGTAATTTGGTGCTAAACTAGCAATGGGGACATGGACATAGAAAAGTTTACATTACATCAACACTGAAATTACTCGCTTAACGTTACCTTGAATACACAACGAAGTTCCACCGAAGAAGCACAGGCAAAAAACGGATCGAGTGCGAAGTGTCGGTTATTTCAAATGACTGTTGTGAGAAAATTCCAGAACAACCTCAGGGGGGAGGGGGACCCAGAACATGGGTTACTCTTTAGCCCCATTCACACAGCACTTTGAACTCGGCAAATTGCCGGCAAATTGCCGGAACGCCTTCTGTGTGAACGCAAACAAGACCCGGGTTTAATGCCGGGATCGATGCCGGGTTGGGGACCTAGTAACATTGCCGTGTTCAGACCCGGAACGCGCGCTGTGTGAACAAAAGCCAGGACAAATGCCGTAAGGGGTGTGTCGTAGTGATGATGCACGAGCCTTCGCAATGACGTAGTTATCGTGCGACTCTGTTACTCTGTTAGAAGAAAGTTTGTGTTCGTCATCGATACAAGAAAGAACGAAAAGATGTCTGCAAACTGGACTGAAGCAGAGACCCGAGAGCTCCTTGCAATCCGCGCCGAAGCTGAGATCGTTCGCCACCTTATACGTCACATCATAACGTCACGCGTCTATCCGGGACATACCCGGGTTGTGTGTGAACGCGCTCTCTGATTCCGGCAAATCACTGGCAGTGTGAATGAACCATTTTCAAACGAACCCGGGTCAAATCCCGGGTCACTTTATCCGTGTATTTTCCGGAATCTCTGTGTGAAAGGGGCTTTTGAAAAATAACCCAGAAACCCAAACAACCCAGGAATTGGGTCAAAATATTGGACCAATAACCCAGAAAATGGTTACTCTCTGAAAAAATAACCCATAATTTTAACCCAACACAAATAACCCAGAAAATGGGTTGAAGAGTTTTTAGAGTGTAGCAATGGTATACAGATACATTTGCAAATGTTCCTTTACCTGCAGTTCAAAGTCGTTCATAAGCAAGAAAGAGTTATACTTGATCAGTGACAAACAATAGAAGATATTTTCTTCCAATAGTACATTGTAGATCAATCACTCTTTTTCTTTTCAGTCTTATAAAGTATCATGTTATGGTGTAAGAAACCACGGCAAAAGATTCAGCGGGTGAGTGCGGTCTAAATAAATCACAAACCATTTGAGACCTTTTCCCAAACCCGTATGATCAGCGGCAACAACAAAAAATTCATCTGAATGTGGCATTGGTTGGTTTGATTCTAAAGAGCTGATAGAAAACACACATGAGATGATTTCTTGCATATTATCTGGGAAAATTACTCTCAGATAGATATATGGTTCTCAAAAACATCTTTAAAAAAGTTTTTAAAACATATTTTTGGGAGTCTGCAATGGGAGTACAGCAGAAGAGATCCTAAAAAAGCCTCCCGGCAACATTTTACAGTATTTCTTGATTTTGGGGAAGGTTTCATACTAAATAAACCATCCTCTGAGATTTAGCTTCTCGCTCTCTCTGTACTGCAGTTTGCAGCTCCTTGTATAGGCAAGAAATGGGCTGTGCAACTAGGCCAGGATTCGTCACCGGAATTGAGTTTGAATACTTCCTTCTCAGGAAGTATTTATTTTCCCGAGGAACATAATTCACGTGAGCATGAAAAGGCTGGGTGAATGTCTGGTTAGTGCACACTAATGTGGAAGTATGGGAGTCTGTGTGATTCTCGCCTGCAGGTCTTCCGTCTGTCAGCCACAGAGAGGATTAGCTCAGGGATTTTTGTTCTTCAAAATAAAATGTAGGACAAATCGACTTTCATATCCTTGGCTAAATAATCTGTTCCACCTCACTGTCCCGCAGGATATGAGACAACAAGGGGAAATTATATATTTACTGCAGAAATACAGCAAGTTTGGAGAGGAATTTTATTTTGATTCACAACGTGCAGCGAACAAGCCACAGGATTCTGTAACTTGGTGTTTGCTTTGAGTTTTATTGGAAGCTTATCGAAATATAACAAACATGGGGGGATTTTCAGTGCAGTATATTGAAATTCATATGGAGATATTCATTTAATCAAAGCTCTGGGACACTAATTGCTGTAGTTGTATAACAACAGCCTTAATCAGCAAAGCATATCATTTTGAGTGAATATGTGTTAATCTACTTCACTGTACATGTGCAAAAACAATTCAAGTTATTGCATTACTCACAAAGCGATCACGCATGTACCAATACGAGTACTTGAACCTTCACAGAAAATACAATAAGCATTTAGCTCTTGGTTTTAAAGTGCTTCTTTTATGTTTTTCCGAACATTGTGTAATAACAGTTTGTGAATCTAAAAGTTTTAAAGATCAAAAGTGCACAACAAATAAAGTTGTCTCCTAAAAGAAAGAAATTATTCTGAACTGATGAAACGAGTCTTCAGCAATTCCAGTCTCACTTCCTGTTACAGATATGGTAATGTGTTAAATAATTATTGATTAAATACTAATTATAATAATAAACATTTTGGTTGCACTTGATGTCCGTAAAATCAGGTCCTGAAGCTCAAGTTTACTCAGGTTTTCTCGTCGTGACACCTGTGGAATGGTTTGTTTCGACTGGAAACCACATTTTGGTTAGCACTATAAAGGCTAGATGAGATACAGGAAAGAATGAGAAACAGCAGATCTTTTCACACGGTGGAAGATATGACGGCATATGAAATTGACGGTGGGCGGATGCTTTATATGAAATATCAGTACGGAATGAAACTTGCTCGGTTGCAAAGACCTCCTAACTTCATCTCTCTGTTATGCATATCTATTTGAGTAACTTTATCTATTTTGATTCGCCACAAATTCAGATTTTTTTTAAATAAACTTCCTTTATTAAATTTATAAAAGGTGTTTAAGAAATGTATACTTTGCCATTTTTCCTTGGAGATTAAATCATATTTTTAATTATTTTAGTATTTATCAGTATCATTTGTAAACATTTTATATAACAAATAATCCCCTATGCAGCTATTATCATCATCATCGTTACTGTTGTAATCCAAGACTTATTCACTACCATTCAAAATTTGGGGTTTTGAAAAAAAAACATGTTATTTTACATAGTAATATATTTGATCAAATATACAGTAAAATTATTAATATTGTAAAAAACTATTACAATTTAAAAGAACTATTTTGTATTTAAATATATTTTAAAATGGAAGTTGAATGCTACATTTTCAGCATCATTACTCCAGTCTTCAGTGTCACATGATCTTTCAGAAATCATACTAATATGCTGGTTTGCTGCTCAAGAAACATCAATGTTATAACAGTTGTTCTGCTCATTTTTTTGTGGAAACTGTGATTGTCATGGTTCTGGGTTTTTTTCATGGACTTTTAGTTTATTTTAGTTCAGTCATGTTTTCTTTCTTAGTTTCCCGCCACTTATGAGTTGTCATGGTTACTGATATGGTTAGTTCTCTTAGTTCAGCTGTGTCTCCTTATTAACCTTCACCTTCGTCATCTCTGGATCAGCGCTAAATGAATAAAATGTTCAAAAGCAGCATTAATTTGAAATATAAATCTTTTGATCAATTTAATGCATCCTTGCTCAATAAAAGCATTAATATATTGTTTTTAAAAATCATACAGACCCTACATTTTTGAACAGCAGTTTTTGCTGCTGTTCAATACATTACTCATCAATACATTACCATCAAAAACAATCCTAAAATCCACTGGAAGATTGATCAAGGCCACGTTCAAATCTTTTTGGACGTGATAAAAGTTTTACCTTTTGCTAAAGTTTCCTTTTGAAAAGACTTTAAGATCTGAATAATCACAAATGTATTATTTAGCTACAGAGAGAGAGGTAGATTGGTAACATCCCACATTCAGTATTTTCCAAATAATTCAGGAAATAAACATGTTTGGATGCTTTCCCCAGATCTCCTAATGGTTTCCACATTCGACCATCAAGTAGGGAGAGTTTGATTAAAGAATCCATAATGTAATCTGTGGAATAAACCTGAATCCTGATACCACCCAGACAAGAAATAAAAATATAATGGTGATGTACCTGCCATCAGCAGAACAAATGTCCCTTCGGGGACTCTGTCACCAGCCGTTCGATCTGTCTCTGTCTGCCATTTAAAGAGGAAGATGATGAAGGGTAGAGGAGGATGAAGAGACAAAATGAGAACAGTGACATTTTGAAGTACTTGTGTGTCTTGCTGGATCAGTCCCTAATGATTTGTTTCATGTTGAAAAGTGATTGTACTCAATGTCACACACAAACTCTAGGTTTGGATACCAGAGGCCTCTCCGGAAGAGTTTCAGTGTCTGATCAGATAATCGGAGAAACCTGACACTCCTGACGCGCTCTCGTCGTAAGAACATACACATTGAGCGGCTAATGGCATCGTGAAACTCAAGCTCTTCTGTGCATCTTCCCAAATCAGATGATGTAAAGTCCATTTCCTCATTCCTGAAGAGCTTTAGTAGCTGTTGAAAAAGTGCATTGGATTTGACATGACATGGTTTTTAAAGCTGTATTCTGTAACTTTTTGGGGTTAAAAATTATCCAAAATAAACTTTTTGAGCAAGTATAAACAACCAGTGTTCAAAACTATCTGCTTGTCTGCTCGATTCAAAACGGTAAGCTTGTAAAAATAATGTTTAAATGTTTTTAATTCCAGTGGTACTGGTGGATTTCCGCGGGAAATTCGAGCATGTCTTTGCGTCACATCTGTACACATAAAGAAGGAGTCTCGGCTAGCAGGCTGTATTGCGTGTGAGGATGTTGGAGGTGGAGATTTATAGCCTTTTCTCACAGCACTTGATATAATTAAACTTAGCAATTTGATGGCGGATCCAGAAAGGTTCAAACGACAATCACCGGTGACAACTGGAGATTCACCCGTTATAAAATGCAAAAGACTTCGGACTTCGGAGTGGCTATAGAAAAAAGAGACTGCAACCGGCCCATGCGAAAACAAGGATACATCTCGGAAGGGCATTAAATGTAGTCCCGCGATGCTGATGGTAATATTAACAATTTAAGAACAAAGTATAATTTGAACGGTTTGATGTGATATGATAAGCGATCATTAGATTTAATCAGCAGGATTTACTACAATGTTTTTTTCCCTTAGGTGGTCAGAACAAAAGTGGATGTTACTTGTTCAGATGACCATTTCCGGTGAAAATTATTATGTTGGTCATACTTCCAAAAAGTAGAATCTGTGATTCCGAATGACAGTATCCACACCGGCGCGGTGACTGACATCCGCATGTTCTCCTCAAAACATTGGATTCATCCGCGCTGTCCCGTGCCGAGGCACAACCCACGTAAAGTTGATAATCCCGCGGAAAACTGCAATTGCAGATTTCGAACAGAGATGGCGACAAAGAGGAAAAACTACGGACTGCAGCTTTAAAAGGATCATTCAAAATTCTGTTATTTACTCACCCGCACGTTATTCAAAAGAATATATTTTGAAAAATGTTTCATTGTTTTTCTCTCTCTCTCCATACAATGAAAGTCAATGGAGTCCAATGTTGTTTTGACCTTTGAATCAGACAAATTTACACTGACAGTAAGAATAATAATAAGAAAAAAGAAAAAACAGCAGTAAGGTTGCCAAGACATTATACAACTAAATAACATTAAATACTGTGGGTTTCTTAAAGTTGCCCAAAATATAACGTATTTTTACACACGCATTTCATATAGCTACAGTATACCTCCCACCGATACTCTATACACTGTATATGCTGTTCAAATATTGCATACTGTTCTATATACACTTTTCAAAAAACACTGTCGTATCATCTTTCGCTTTGTTTCGCATACACTAACCGATCAAAAGTTTTGGTTTGGTAAATTTTTTTTTAATGTTTTTGAAAGAAATCTCTGCTCACCAAGGCTGAATTTAGTTTATATTAATATTTTAAAAAGTAAATGATTCCTGTGATGCAAAATTGAATTTTCAGCATAATTTCTCCAGTCTTCAGTGTCACATGTTCCTTCAGAAATCATGCTAATGTGCCGATCTGCTGCTCAAGAAACGTGATCACCCCCCCCCCCAAATAGAAAATAGTTTAAACGAACAGTATTTTTTGTCTAACATTGTAAAAAGTATTTACTAACCTGTGAATAACAGTATTCATGTATTTAAAAAAACTAGAAATTAAAAAACAAAACAATAAAATCTACTGACCCCTTTTGAACGGTAGTGTATATTCCAGATGTTTTGTGGTACTTATGCACTTATAATGCAAAGTAATTTATTGATTGAAGTAGTAAAATCGGCCATAACTAAAACTCCACCAGATGTGTTTAGATGCCTTCTATGTTTTTGTCATGTGTGTGAAGTGAACAGGGCTCATCGCAGAAAATGGGGAACCCACCCACCGTGTAACATGCCATGCAGTTTGTAGTTTGCGATTCCATTATTAAGCCTTTTGATCAGAGCCTCTATTGGCACTAATGCATCTGACTATTCACAGGCTCCATTAATCAAATATGTCCTTTGCATAGAAATGTCATTGGCTCGGGGCATTCGTTTTGAGATATTTTTCCACGCTGAATTATTCAAATTATAATCCTGGCCCTTTGAACAAATATGTGGAGGGGAATGTACACTGCTCGATAAAATATTCATGGCTGCTGAAGAAACCAGGGACTGCATTCATTCTCCGAGGTTTTAATATGCAAACCACTGGACAGCGTTCAGAAATGTAAGCCATCTGATGCGCTTGTTTATCACGCTGTGTATGAAACAAAACGAGTTACATTGCTCTCTGGTGATGTGTGACCTCTGGAAGTGTGTGCGTGCGTCAGTGTTTATTGGAGCAGACAGTCTATTGGCATTATGCAAATATTCAGCAAACACAAATACAGGCGCATCGCTTTATAGCGCATTATCGCTTTGTAAATTGCTTCCTTTAAGAAAAGCGTCATTTCTCCCCAACAAATCACTCTGTTAAAATAAGTACTTCAAACGCAATACATCATTTAGCCCGTGTTAAATAATGCATCCGTGCCTGCCCACTCTTCAAATATATTTCCTCTTTCGTCTCTGCATCCCTGCGGATCTATGCCTGTAATATTCACAAATGTTATAATAAACTGTTAAATCCCTCTTTGCGTTGAGAGTTTGGAACAAACAGAGTTCTTCAGGGAAACGTACGGATACGGGGGAACGGAAAGTTCAGACTGGTTTGCGGGTTGTTTGACGTGATTTTTAAGATTGTGGTAAGTCTGAGAGAGTCTGGGAGAGAAGCTGGAACTTTTGAGAGAAGTTTAGCTAGGAGCTCATTAACCCGTAAAGACCTAGAACATTTTTGGAGCACCTGACTCCCATTATAGCCGTCAGCATCAAGTGCCATATATCATTTTAAACAGGAGAACCCGAAGTTTCCATCTAGCTCATTTAAATTCCCAATTTTGCATTAATTTTGTCTTGGAATGGATGAATTTACCAGATTTAAGAAAAACGGGTTCGACGAATCAATGCTGATCAAAACCTGACGACGCAATCCCATTCACTACGGAGCCTCTGAATGTCCAAACGCGATTAACCACATACACGATACCACATAAAAGCCGCGAATCTCCTCTTTACGGGACGTTTTAAAGCATACAGATTGGATTAGCAGTTAAAAAGTTATTAAACATTTAAGAAAAATAGTTATTTTTAGCCACCGGCAGCTGTATAGGTCTTAAGGGTTAATGGAGTCTGCTAAAGCAAACATCACTATTATTACCGCTTACGTATAAACCCAGAAATAACCCTAAGTATTAAGCGTCATCGATAACTCTTCCCCAACCGCTTGTGCAATCAACACAGATGCTAGAATTCATGTAGCTTATATTTTCGTAAGCAATCAGAAATGGATTGTGGATCTTTGTTGAACAACATTCCAATCAACCAATCAGATTTGAGGGACACATTTACAGTTTGTCAAGTTTAGGCTTACAACCAGGGTTATGTGCTTCTACATCAGTGTTATTCACCTGTCATTTCCCTCTGATTTTAGGGATAACTCATGGGTAGGGTTAGGTTTAGGAGTAGGGATAAGGTTAGGATTTCGGACAGGGAAGTTGTTCAAGGATCAACAATATATGCCGATTTGGGAACTAAACGGCAACCACCCAGAACACTGCAGAAACCACATACACTACCATTTAAATATTTATTTATTTTAGAAATTAATACTTTTATTCAACAAGGGTGCATTCAATTCATCAAAGGAGGCGTTGGTTCAATGTTAAAAATGATGCTTTTGAACTTTCTATTCACCAAAGAATCCTGAAAAAATAACATGTATCTGGGTTTCCTTAAAGATATCAAGCAGCAAAAATGTTTCCAACAAACTGAATCATCTCAACACATAAGCAAGATTTCTGAAGGATATTTGACATTGAAAACAGTTATTTTGAATAATAACATAATAATTAATGTACATTTAAGCAAACTATTTAAACTAACACAAAAACTTCATATTGGAAACCACTATATTTAGTGATAAATATCATATCAAATAGTATAAATATTAAATAATATTAAAATAACAGCCTTATCCCATGAAAGTGCGTATCTATACCACAAATGTTATTTCTCGTGCCATTTATACGGCAAAAATAGTTGTTGCGATATGCTACGCACTTTATGGTGTGTATACGCACGCACCCCCCTAATCGTACCCAAGGGTTTTCAGTGCGTAGCATATGCACGCAAAAAACATTTTTGCGTGCATATGCACGTGTGTGTGTGTGTATATAAATGGCACGAGAAATAACATTCGTGGTATAGATACACACTTTCATGAGATCGTGTTGCAAAATAAATGCAATTAGGCTTTTTTACACTACGTATGAATCTACTAAACATTGCTAATTTGATATATCTGATGTGCTTTGTTCCCAAGCACATATTAACCACTCTTGGTGAATTAAGTGATATAAATGCCAGGACATCAACTCTTCACTGCGTTTATTTGTGTAGTGCTCAAGTGTTGCAAAGAAAGCGGTGGGTAAACATCCCTGTCCAAATCCCATGAAGGGATGTTTGGATCAATGCCTCCTCCCCATGCCGCTTGCAGTGCCCTTTGGTCTGAGTGAACGCCCCCTGTGATTCGGTTTCTCACTTATGATGGCCAACACGTAATATCCATAATCTCTAACCTTTTCTCCCAGTGTACTTGCTTTATATGTTTATGCGTGTTTGTGTGTGAGCTCCTACAAAAAAAAAAAAGACTTTAATAACTTCCTCCCTTCCCCAGTTTGAAACAGAAATCAAACTTAAAAGGTAACATTTCTGTTGAAAGGTAGAGGCAATGTGCTTCAGAAAGCTCGCCCTTTTGAGGCCAACAGATCTAATCCCAATTTTCACGCCCGCACAGCATGACTCCCGACGTCTTGAATGCAGCGCTGAGGGCAGAGCGCATGCCTCTGGAATACCAAATTCACAAACAGAGTCTTTCGTGACATTCAATAGAACGCTGAAAGAAAGAAAATAAGGTTTGAACGTGCTACTTTTAATATAATCATTGCTTAAAGGAACAGTTCACCCAAAAATCAAAAGTCTGCTTTGTTTTTCCAGTTGAATATTTGTACACTCTTAGAAATAAAGGTTCTTTATTGGCATTGATGGTTCCTTGAAGAACCGCCAACATCTATGGAACCTTTACATTGCACAAAAGGTTTTTTTTTTTAAATAATGGAATGGGGAATTAAAGAAGTCCTATTATGCTTTTATTTACATTTTTAGTGTAATGTTTCTGTTTGAGCATGAAAAGTTCTCTCTCCAAAGCACAGTAAGCATTGATTGAACTCCCTGAAACGCCTCCATTGTAGTCTTGAGTTTTCTTCAGGGAACACGTCCCACTATTCCTCATTTAAATAATTCATGCTCAAGGCATATGCAAAAAGGGGCGTGGCCTGGTTAATTTCCATTAGTTGTGTGTTGATACTTGTGGTTATGATAAGGGGAGTGACATTTCTGAAATTGACCAATCACAACAAGGAGGGGCTTCATAGAAACAGGAACTAAACAGAGCGTTACTGACAGACAGGGAAGAGAGGAGCTGCAACAACGTCAAATATGTGAAAAGTAATGTTGAAGAATCTTCATGCAGTGGCTCTTTTTCTAACCACAATTTCTTTTTTTTCTTTTTTTTAAGATAATTGCGAATTTTTTTCTCAGAATTGTGTTTATATTTCACAATTTATTTATTTTTCTCAGAATTTCGAGATATAAACTCGCAATTGCGAGTTATAAAGTCAGAATTGTGAGATAAAAAGTCACAATTATTATATATTTTTTTTATTCTGTTGCGGAAACAAGCTTTCATAGAGCTATCAAACTCCAAAAAGGTGAGCTGTGCATGGGATTGCTTTGTGCAAGGAACCACATTTTCGTTTTTGGATAATTATTCCTTTAACTAGCTAAACTATAATTTTCAGTGCTGTAATTACAGTAAACAACTGTTTTCTCTGTGGAAAAACTTTTTTTTTTTTGCATTGAAATGCACCTGTGCAAAAATGATGCTGGAAGAAAAACCTGCACAGTGAAATTCAAGTAATCACAGAATCACAGAACACAAACATTAGCTGCGAGTAAAACTGCTTGTTGGATGTTATGTATCAGACTAATATCAGCATTTGGATGTTTTGTGCCTATGGATAGAACATGGATGGAACAAATATTGTATGGATTCTGCTTAAAAAAAAAGAAAGAAAAAAAAAGGTATATATATTATACATTATACATATTTAAATAAACATAGCAAATAACACCAATCTAGACACAACATAATTTGAATGCTACCTCGATACCTAGTTTTGGCCAAATTCCAAGGCATCAAATTGCACTTTGCGGTGAACGCAATCCCAGAATGCACTGCGTTGAGGAAAATACAAGATGGCAAAAAAAAAGAGAGATAAATGTTATTTGAAATATACTCAAACTTCATTCAATACTGAATAATATTTGTGTTTGCTACAACCGTACATAAGTTTGGGGTCAGTAAGATTTTTTTTAATGTTTTAAAAACTGAATTGCAAGCAAAACATATGAATACAATTTGTATTCATATTTCTGCTTAAAATTCAGCTTTTCCATCACAGGAATACATTTGAAAATGTATTTGTCAATCTAAAATTGCATAAAAGTATTAATTTCCCTTGAAACATTTTTACTGACCCCAAACTTTGAAAAAAGTGATGTAGAATGTCCAAAAAAGATGTCTAGACAGGTAGTTCACTAGCTTTTGAGAAACACCATGTTTTCTTGAGAAATAAAGTGATTGATTTCTACAGTCCGGCTCGCTGGTTGAAACGGAGCCTCATTTTGAACAAATTAGCATTTTGCTGACTCCAGAAGTTCCCGCTGTTCGCCTGAGCTCTGGCAACCTGGAGTACAGTAATAACAGTTGTTGAAGTCAAACCCAGATTTGAAACTGCTACACAAACTTTCATTCAGTCGTGTTAACAAGAAATCTCAGAGGTGATTACCAAAAGAAAACGTCTAGGTTTCTTACCGGGAAATGATAAAGAGAACAAATCAGGGGTACAGAAAGAGGAAAGCGTGACACTAGCATAACTACTCAAGCAGAAAGTACAGCCTGTCAGGATCTCACACACACACACACACACACACACACACACACACACACACACACACACACACACACACACACACACACACACACACACACACACACACACACACACACACACACACACACACCTTCTCCCTCATGTGAAGATAAACAACACTGCATCATACCGTGATTCACAGTGAATATAACACTTGTTTGCTTTCTTAAAATATTCAAAGTGCAAATTTGTGCACACCTTTATTTATACGTACTTACTACGACTTAATAGTACACTACTAGTCAAAAACTTGGACGCACTTGACTGATTTGATGTTTTTCAATTTTGAAATTACACACACACACACACACACACACACACACACACACACACACACACACACACACACACACACACACACACACACACACACACACACACACACACACACACACACACACACTCTCTCTCTCTCTCTCTCTCTCTCTCTCTCTCTCTCTCTCTCTCTCTCTCTCTCTCTCTGACACATGCAGAAATGCTGAAATATTCATAACCTTCTCACTTCATTCATGTAGTCACTATAAACTAGGGACCCGGGGAATATGGACAGAGACTGAGAAAGTGGAAAACAGAGTGTGTATCTTCTTAAGTGTCCAATGGGAGTCCCACACTCATAAAAAATAAACAGAGTCCTGTAATCACAGTCAAAAAGCAGAACAAACTTTATCTAATGGAATCCAGTGCTCGGGTCCTAAACAGAGTGAGTTGCGTAGGCATCAAGGGGACACGCTCCAGGAGAACATGTTATTAAAGGTAGAGGCTTCATTATGCGGATTCATAACAAACATATTCTTTTGGGGAAGGAAATCCAAGATGGCTGATTACACAAGACAAATTATTATAATATACTTGTGTATCATTCAGTACATGCAAATTGTTGTTATAAATAGATAGTTCGAATTTAAAATGGACTTTTAACTTGTTTGATATGCAGTTTTATGCTTATTAGACATGTTACCTTAGCTCAATGAGGTTGCATCTAGGGAAGGCAGCGGTCTATTTAGGCTATAGACAGCGAAATACGAGCCTGTATACTATAAAGTGAGCAATTATGGAAATGTGTTATGCACAATAATTTAAATGCTTTTAGGCAGATCTGGGTTTTGAAGATGATTTTCAGTTCCACTTTCACATTAAAATTGAATGATGCAGTGGAGTAGAGAAGCCTGAAGTAACATTCAATGTGTCAGTCTAATATATACCAGTGGGAAATATAGTGTGTAGGTAATTCACTCAGTTACTTGCTTAAAAAGATATTAGGAACTTAGAAGACTATTTGATACAAATTTAAATATCACGTAAAACGGCATTGAAAAGTACCTAAAAAAACAGCAATTACCAAAAAACTGTTAAAAGTTTGGAAACATGTTTTTGAAAGAAGTCTCTCCTGCTCACCAAGGCTGCATTTATTTAAACAAAAATACTGTAAAAACAATGATAATGCAAAACATTATTTTTTATAATAAATGGATTTATGAAGTTTATTAAACCATTTATAAAATATAAATCTTTAGTTATATTATAAATGTCTTCACTGCCACTTTTGATAAATTTAATGCATCCTTGATGAATAAAAGTATGAATTTCTTTCTCTTTAAAAAAAACAAAAATCTTACCACAAATGTTTGAATGGTATCATGGTTTCCACAAAAATGTTAAGCAGCAAAAACTGTTTTCATAATTGATAATAATCAGAAATGTTTCTTGAGCAGCAAATCAGCATATTAGAATGGTTTCTGAAGGATCATGTGACACTGAAATTCTGCTGAAAATTCAGCTTTGGATCACAGGAATATATTCCTTTTTAAATGTATTCAAATAGAAAGCAATTAAAATTTAAATAGTAATAATATTTCACAATATAACTGTTTTTACTGTATTTTTTGATGAACTAAATGAGAGACATTTGATTTTTTATGTTTCCAAAACTTTTACATACTGTGTATATATAATGTTTTAATTCAAACAAATAAAATTATTAAATATTCAGTGTTCATTGTTTCTAAAAAATATATATTTGTGGTGTATATCTAAAATGTCTAAATGTTTGAATTTTCCTAAGGCACCAACAAGAATCATAAATAAAAAATATTTGTGATCACTTTTTTTTTTAACCAATACACAGATCCAGTAGAAAGAAGGATAGATAGATAGATAGATAGATAGATAGATAAAAGTGAAGGATGACTTCATGTATATTTATGTGTCAGGAATTCAGGACTTTATTGAGCAATAAAAAATATACACCAGTTAAAATAGTTTCCTTATTTCCATTAGTTTTTTTTATTCTTTTTTGCTTGATTTTCTTTCAAAACCCTTCTTGTCTTGTTGGGATTCAGAGCTCCGAACATCCAAAAGAAATGAGAGAAAAGGCATCCAGTCTGACGTCACAGCGTCTCGTTGTGTTGATGAAACCATGACGGCGGATGTCGAAAAAGAGCAGGACTTCAATTTTTTTCCACTGTTGTTCGTTCACAGTTTCCTCCGACATTGACAAATACTTATGTCTGCTTCTCCGACTCTGCCTTTTCAGTGGATTCAGACGCCGTTTCAACTTCCTCTCCGTAAAGTTCTGCTATTTTTTCAAATTTTGGACCCCAGTCCTCCAGGGAGTTGTAGTCCAGTTCGGAATGTGCTCCAGCTGACCCGAGCGAGCTGACAGAGCCTGCTGGTGACCCCTGACCCTCGTAGGCGTAGGTCTGTAAAGAATCATAGGGCGGGACGCTAGTGTCCTGATCCGCCTCGTCCACCCTCTGTTTGATGAACTCCCCGACGTCCGTCTGCTCGTCTGTGTCCAGGGACGAGGGGCTGAGGCGGCCGCGGGCCGGTCTCCGTGAGGACCACGGCCGGATGCACTCGGGCCGGACGTCCCGGCGAAACTTGAGTTCCTCTGCGGCAGCTGGGTTGCGGAGAGCGATGATGTCAAAGGCCTCGGTGTCCTCCTCCCCGCCTCCTTCGTCATCATACGTCACGACGTTCTCACGGATGTCCTCCTCCGAGATGATCAACGGCTCTTTCTTGCTTCGCCGCAACGTAATGAACAGAATCACGATGGCTGTGAGGAGCAAGAAGAATACTGCTAATTATATCAAATAAAACTGCTTAATATTCATAAACATGATGCTTCTCATTACATAAACAAACAGTTCTGAAAAATAAAGAGCAATATGATTAAAATATATGCATTGGTTGATGAGAAAAGGCTGATATTATATCCAACACCATTGTATTTATTAAGTATCATCGGGAGCTGTGGGAAATGTTGAAGGTGCATACCATATTCATGTCAAGTACCGGAAAACTGAAACAATAAATAAATAAAAATGATTCATCAATGTTATTAACACTGAATAATTTCTCCAGGGAACGCTCCCCCATTACAGCAAACGCGTCACGCAGCCGGAGACGTGCGAAACGTCAGCGGGATAAGGGAAAAGCAGGTGTGAAGCATCGTCACTGCATGAACAAGCAAACACATCAGGGCCAGAGATCAGAGCGGATGAATTATGATTCTTTCATTTCCCATTCGAATGGAAAGAGAGCCACGATAAATGAACAGCAAGTCAATATCACACATTAGTCTAGATGAGCTTTGACTTCACTGATACACTATTAGCTGACACGACTACAGGTTTACGAAAGCACTTCTAACACTGTCTGTACACACGTGGAACATATCTCAACAATATTAAGCACAACTTATGTGTGATATAAAGTTTCACAGAGGACTATTTGATCGGACAGAAGGTAAAATCCATAGAAAACTCTTAAAATGAAATGAATAAATAGTCATGAAAAGTAAAAAAATAATAATAAATATACTAATATATATATATATATCATGTTTTTTTATAATTATTTTAAAAAAGCAACAACTATTTTAATAATTAAATAATTAAAAATGTATAGGCTACATGTATGATTCATGTAGGATATATAGCCTAAAAGTGCATAATTTTATTTGATATATATAAAGTGCATATATATTTTTTTATATATAATTTCTAATATATATATATATTATATATATACACACATATATATTAGAAATTATTAGGGCTGTAACGATTAATCGCGATTAATCGAAATCCAAAATAAAAGTTTGTGTTTACATAATATATGTGTGTGTATTGTGTATAATTATTTTGTATATATAAATACACACACATGCATGTATATATTTGAGAAATATTTGCATTTATATACTGCATATATATTTTTATATGATTTATATTATATGTACATATAACTATTTTATATATAAATAACAAATTTTTATTAAATATATACATGCATGTGTGTGTATTTATATATACAAAATAATTATACACAATACACACACATATATTATGTAAACACAAACTTTTATTTTGGATTTCGATTAATCGCGATTAATCGTTACAGCCCTAGAAATTATATATATATATATATATATATATATATATATATATATATATAAAATACAATAATATATATTATATATATATATATATATATATATATATATATATATATATATATATATATATATCTTAGCTCTGGTACTTATCTACCATCTTATCTTATAAATATAATGATTAAACTAAGAATGCAAGTCATTTTGATAATTCTGGTAGTAGACAGAAAGATCACGAAACATATTGCACGCTGTTGTATGAATATTGCATAGCAGCAACACACCATTGTGCTGATACACACAACGCAAAAAGTGACACATTCTGTTCAGTGTTTGCTAACAAACGAGTAGCTCTCACTTCCCTCGATGTAATCAGCTCTGCTAAAGCCAGCAAATCTACGAAGCAGATTTGTGGAGTGGAAGGAGGGAGATTTTATCAACAAGTAGATTTTACCAGGAGCAAACAGAGCCGTGTTTGAGCGGGGATGTGCAGAACAAAGCTAGCGCAACATGTAGCACGACGTTCAGAACTATATTTAGCCGCGGCAGCTGCTAGGGTGAGTGCTGGAAATCTCTCTGGCTTTTGTAAAGGAGACAGCATCACAGCCGCGAGGTGAGACCTAACCCATCTATGCATCCAGGGCCGGAGAGAGGGAGGAGAGAGGGCAGAGAGGAAGAGGTGGTAATGCGCTCATGGATGTCTGCATGAGAGAGAAGCCGATTACATATGCTGCTCACTTTCTTGAACTCGCACCTTTAAAACAAACCTGTCAGCAGCGCACACTCACTCTCTCTCTCACTCCTGTTTGCAGATTGCACTGCTTTTCCTCACATCTGTTGTTCCGCTGCTCGACATTTACCGTGACCAATTCTGTAAAATATGCTTCACTTTTGTAACCTTTCTTTAGTCCCACTATCCACCGGTTGGGCTACTGAGAAGTATATATATATAAATTTATATTAGGGCTGTGAAACGATTAATCGCGATTAATCGCATCCAAAATAAAAGTTTGTGTTTACATAATAAATGTGTGTGTACTGTGTATAATTATTGTGTATATATAAATACACACACGTGCATGTATATATTTAAGAAAAATGTGTTATTTATATATAAAATATTTATATTTATATATAATATAAATTATATATAAATCTATATATACATGCAAATATTTCTATACAAGCATGTGTGTGTATTTATATATATAAAATAATTATACACAGTACACACACATTTATTATGTAAACACAAACTTTTATTTTGGATGCGATAAATCGTTTAATATGCACGCACATGCACACACACACACAGTCTGGTTCGCTATATGGATGTAATGATTTTTATTCTGGCCCTACTCCTAAACCTACTGTACCCATCACACAAAACATCCTGCATTTAAAAAAAAAATTATTTACTATGTTTATTAACCCATTTCCCTCACCTATGTAGGTGATCACAGGTTTTACAACACACCTTCTGCACGCACACACACGCACACACACACACACACACACACACGCGCACACACACACACACACACACACACACACACACACACACACACACACACACACACACACACACACACACACACACTAGAAATGTGTTGGCTAGATTCTACTACTGTAGAGAATATTTAATTGACTGGATTATAACTATATTATACGGTCATCATGATGTTCATTTATTCATGCTTTCATATAATCTGTAGTCATACTGCCCGGCACTACCTGCCCCGCTGTGAACACTACAGCATTCATCAATGTTTTGTTCATGACATTTTGATGCGGTCACGACCCTTCACCTGCTGTTATGGGACCCATCAAATCCTTTAAGTACGCCCCTTACTTTTGATCCGCAGGTTTAAAAGGTGAAAGATGAAAAGTCAAGAGTTAAACAGGGCTGGATCATGTGGAATTAGGACAATGAATGCCAGAATCCTGCTGTGAATACTAAACACGGGAAAGGTGATAAATGGGCAACAGTTGAAGAAAACCAACCTCCATTTGATGTACCTACACACACATTACATTTGTTTATTTATAATTCTTCATTATTCAATTCTATTACATTAATTAATATTTATTATATTTTTATTCACTATATTTTTTCCATTTAATAGAATTGAATATTAAAGATGGTATATAAATAATGTTTAGATATAAATAAGTAAATATAAAAAATAGTAAATAATGTTTAATAATAAAATATAATATGGTATATAATTAAAAAAAATATATATAAATACATAATAAAAAATATATACAGTAATGTTTAATCCATTACATATGAACAGCATCACTTATATTCTCATAAACAATTGTGGTCAGAATTATTGGCACCCCTGGTAAATGGCTGCAAGATAAATATGTTGATATGTTCTCAGGCGTGATTTCCGGGTTGAACTCACCCAGTAAGATGAGCACACAGAGCAGGATGGCTATCAGAGCGCCCGTGCTGAGCCCTGCGGACGAGAGAAACGCGTCACCCTGGCAGATCTTCAGTCTGGTGCCTCTCTGGCAGGAACACACCCGGAGCGTGAGGGTACTGGTGCTGCTCTGGACGGGCTCCCCGTCATCCCACACCACCACCGGGAGCTCGTACAGTTCCTGGGTCAGTCTGTGGAACCTCCTCCGTCTGGCGATGATGTTGGCAGTGCTGTCTGCGGACAGAGACACAATTAATGACTCACTGAGATATCAGATGGCTTCAGAGGAAATATTTGGTTTATATTGCTTTTTGAAACTTGACATCTGTTGCTTAATGGAAAAAATCCACATGATTTTAAACTTTAAATAGGAAGTAAAAAGTGACAGACTTTAATTTGTTTCCTATGTTATATATCTATATATATATATATATATATATATATATATATATATATACATGTATATATTTTTTTACTTTTCAAATGCATTTTACTGCTTTATGCTTGTCCCAGACCAAGACTCTTGATCCTAAAACATGGAATATGAATTTTTGAATAATAAAAAAGAATGAAAAAAAAAAAACGAAAAAAAAAAAAAAACATGATCATCTAAAGAAAGTGTCAAATAACCATTGCCAGTATTTGTGTGAAAATTAATAATATATAATTATTATAATTATATTATAATATAATTATAAATATTTTATTGTGCGTCATTTTACAATAAGCTATACAGCAATTGTGTCAAATTGTAGAATTTGTTTTTCATATTTTTGTATTTGGATACATAAAATGCTATTAAATAAGTCCTGTAGATAATATTATTAGTTGATAGAAATGACTTTAGGCATTAGTTTTAAATGCCCTTTCTACCAACGTCACTTACTACTAAACTAGATGTAGAAATTATATGTGTTGTTTAAGAAAAATAAGGGTTCAGACAAAATGTCATACTCTCTAATGGACATTAGATAAAAAAAAAATGTGAGTGAGCTTATTGACTAAAAGTACAGAGGCAACAGTCGAAGAAACACAAAAGGCTAATAATTATTATCAGAACAATGAGCAATTGAATTGAAATGAAAATGAATTAAAAGATGAAAACTAGGAAAATCCAAGGGTGAAAAGCAGAAGTAATGAGAAGAGTGATAACAGATGAGAATAAATACACAGACACAGAGAATAAGAGGAAAAACAGAGAGGGAGAAAGAGGGCAGATAAGAGATCATTATATTAAATTAGTCTGGTTTGAGCACAGGCCACTCTCGTTGAGGCTCTCTGCCTCGGTGTGTGCCATTTCAGAGCATTTAGGAGCCCCATTCCCACAGATGGGCTTTTAATGGGAGAACTCGCATTCCCTGAGCCTCTGTCTAATACTGGCCGCCTACAGCGCAGCGAGTAACGCTCTTAACCCGAGAATCAACCTAATGAGCCTCTATCTCGCTCTTTCTGAACTTCACATCCTCCAGCAATCCTTACCTTTCTAAGCATTTTGAGTGAGGGATGCTGGACGGACGAGGATAAGGGGAAATCAAATGAAACGGAGCAGCATATGAGTCAGAGTGAGTGAGCGAGTGAGAGAGAGAGAGAGAGAGAGAGAGAGAGAGAGAGAGAGAGAGAGAGAGAGAGAGAGAGAGAGAGAGAGAGAGAGAGAGAGAGAGAGAGGGGTGGGGGGTGGGGGGGGCATGGCAGATCTGTTGATCAGAAATCCAGAATGATTCAATAGATTTTCACCTTTTAAAATGAAATCAAATTCATTATAATGCAATATTATGTGTGATGGGACTTATAATAATATAATTTTGTAAACTATAGAGCTATTTACATTTTTTGTCAGTGATTACATCGACGCAACATACGTAGGTGCCGAAAAGTGTATTGAGTGAGTCACTGAATCATTCATTCAACGATTAAAAAACACACTGGCTGCGTCCGAAAGCTTCACTTCCTGTCTCCCGACATACACTCCTTCATCTGATCGATTTTCAAAGGCAGCAGACATATCTTCACTGCCTTTGATATCCCAGATGTATGTAAATGTATGTTTTTGACCAAAGTTTTCCACTTCTGATATAATTTCTAGTGAGAAATTACTATTAAAGTAATTAAATATTCGCTTAGTTATGACCAAAGCTCGCTCTATTTTTGCTGTATAGATCATTAAACCGTTTCGTTGCCTCAGAAGTCTGTCCGAAATCAGTTTCGAGAGGTATACTTTCTAGCACAAACGCTGCCTATAAAGCCATTGCCTGATAGGGGAGCGAGGCAACACGTCAGCTGCCTAAGTTTCCGGACGCAGCCAATATATCATTCAGGAATGTCTTTCGGAGTGAACTATGAATCATTCGTCCAACATTCAGTAACGCCACAGTGTTGCTCGGAGATGCTCAGCGGTTCATTCTGCTGTTGCTCGTTTGAAACTATTTTCGTGGCAATTCAAAAATCGACAAAGTTGGCATGGGACATCCTGTCACGCTCCACAATGATCCAGTGATCCAATTAATTCCGAATGGACAAAAATCAAGTCCCGCCCTTCATTTTTCTTGTTCGAAAAGGCATTTCACTGACAGATAAATGTAACAATAGGAAAGAAAAGATGATCGCAACTAAAAATATATTAATATTAGTAAATCAATGTATTGTAGTGTTATCCTATTGCTTTTCGCCACTCATAAGCATCGATAAGACATGATCACATTACTTGACAGCTACTTTTACTGCTTTATATCATGGATATGCACGTACATATGGAGTTTAACATGGATATGTGCATTTCCGCCTGCACACATATGGGAACGTCAGAAGCTGCTATCTGTCTCGCTGCTACGAAAAACATTCCCTGCCAGCGCAACATTAAATACCTGCAGAGACACCAAAAGCTCTCGCTCCTGGCACCCAACTGTGTCCCATAAACAATCACAGAGACACACTACAGAGAACACGCTTTTATAAACAATATGCTGTCTGTAATACAGGTTCATGATATATATATATAAAAGTGAGAGCGAGAGGAATCTGAAGGCTGAAATCTACTCCCTAATGAATCTGAAGTAAACATCTTGTTTATGGCAGACAATACATGACACATGAAATCTTGCTCACAGGGGTCAGAAACACAAGAATTTCAAAAGAGGCTCTGCGTTATTTTTTTTCAGTCTTCACAACTCAATTTTCTTGACCTAGAGGTAACAAAAACCATTTTAAGTGCAATAATAGTATAATATATAATATTAATAATAAAATAATATAATTATTATATATAATTATTTAAATCTATACATATTTATTTATTAAGTACATTTATTTAAAAACTTTGAACAGGGAATAAGCCTTGAGAGAGAAAATGAAAAAAATATGAGAAAAGACAAACAAAAAATAGAAATAATTCAATAATGATAATTTAAAATGAGTAAATAAAGTTCTGAGTAAAATGAGTACCGGTAAATAAAGTTCCTCTGATCTGAAGATCTGATACAGTTCTCAGAGTTCCACATCTTACGTCATGTATTATTTGATTTGATTTCAAAGGTTATGATGACTCTGATTCCAATTTTATTGAGGTTGATGGTAAATGGTTTATATATGGTTAGAAATTATATGCCTTCATAAATAAATGCAAAAATCCAAGAAAATCAAATGCAGGCAGTGAATATTGGCCCTTAATGGGAAAGTTTAATTTCACATTGCACACTCGTGAATTCCCACAACAACAAATAAACTTCTAACCAGTGAAGACTTGCAATCAATAAATCGTTTCCCAAATGATGCTTATAACAAATAAACGGAAAGAAGTTGTAGCTCTGTAGCGAAACGTTTGCGTCTCGGTTTCTGCTGACGTGTGGTCCTCACCCGCTGGTGGCTGACAGCACGCTGTCTCTAATTGCACCGCAACACTGCTCAAACTGACACGTGAGAGAATAAGCTGTATGTTCAGGACACAAAAACAGACTGAAACCACCACAATTTCACATCTGTCAACATCTCAGTCCTGAAAACAACCGACCTACAGCTGATATGAGGGAAAATGGGTCTGATCACACACAACGTTTCCATTTCCTTTAAGGCGAGACACTACAGGTGAATAGGGTAAACATTTAACTAGCAGATATCACCATGAAACTTTACCAGTTGATTACCTACATTAAGATGAGAAAAAAATGTATTACAAGTTTTCTGTAATTTAATATTTAAATATGCAAATTAGGCAATATCTAATTAAATATGCGCTAATTTGCATATATAAAAAAAACATCTGAGTATTGGATAAAGCTAGGTTAAAAATATATTATTTTCATTGTGTTCACATATTAGATGGAAAAAAAACTACAGAGGGATTTATGGATATCTACTTTTGTTATCCTGTAAATCAGAATATACTGTAGCCTTAAAAAAATTATTTTCGCCATATTTTTTGGAATAAAATGTTATATACATCAGGCTAGGAATAATATATTTACAAATCCCTCTGTAAATGTCTTCATAATATAACTAGGTACAAGACTGGAAAGTTTGGTGTATATAGGTGCTACTGAAGTGGGGATTTCGGACTTGGAGAATGAGAGAAAAGTAATTTTGAGAAAACAGGCTTTAAAGATTTATCATCAGCCAATGAGATTGGCAATTAAGCCCTTTTACTGTCACGATTGGTTGCTGATAAAAAGGAAATGACCATATTTGGATCCGACAGCACTGTACAGCAGAGAGAGAGCTTTCCAGCGGTGTGTGTGATGACAGAGAGCAGACAGCGATCGCGGAGCAGCGGGATGATTTATAACGCCAACTTTTGTTGAATTTATGAGAAATCGACAGACGCAAACAGACAAAGTGTACTAAAATAAAGACCTAAATGTGTATTTCTGACTTTTTTCACCACAAGTCTGAAAGAAGATATGTTATTGAAGACAAATATCCAAAAATCTCAAAATTGACCAGTAAACCCCCCCCGATGTTTTTGTCTGCCGTGTCTCGCCTTAAAGGAATACATATCCCTGCATATGCAAATGAGGTGCTCAGTGATTGGTGGCTAGCACTCCATAGCCAATTAATTCTTATTCGATTTGCTGCTTCACTCAGCTCCGTCAAAAGGCTCATTTAAGACGTCAAGCGTCTTGCGATGTCATTCAGCTCTTCCTCACAATCTACACAAGCAAAGACAAAGATCAAGTTTGAGTTATTTGTTGCAGATTAAGCGGATGCTTTTGAAACACTTGTGCTTTTACAGGATGAATATAAAGAACAAGCAATCTAACATTCTTATCATTTCATTACTCAGCGCAAACAATACAAACTAATATTCAAGCTCCCAACTATAGGCTGTTGCAGAATATCGCACAAAACTGGTCTTTTCGTTCATATTTAAGTCGAAGTGGGGCAAACAGCCACCCCGTGGTGAGCAGGAGGTCACAGGGTCCACATCTTTGCCCACTTCAGCAGAAAAAGGGCCATTTTGATTTTATTTGATAAGAATTCTGTCATTTCTATCATTAGCTTCTGAACAGGTGAGTTGATGAAAAAAAATGCTTACTACACAACTGTTTGCCAGGCGCTTGGTGTGCATGTTGTTTCTCGGCTCAATATTTACACGCTTGTTTTAAGTCCATCTTCTTGAATCATTTATCCTTGTCAGAAGCAGTCTGTATGCAACACAGTTTGTGCACTTGCAGCAAAGAATTTACTCAGGACAGTTTATGTGGTGCCTGTTGTGGAAAGCACAAAGTTTGTATGGCTGATACACAAGGTTAGGGATCTGAAAAAAATGCACGCATAAAATATTACAACTCTGGTGCATAATTCATCCTGCCTCATTTGTTCATGAATAAAATCTAAAACACCTTGTTGGAGATTTATTTCTCGAAGTCAACAGACTTTTCGAAACATTTTCCCATATGCGATAAAACAGGCGGGAGAAATACCATTGACTGATCGACATACACTGTAGGACCAGATCACTGTAGGACCAGAACCACAATCTAGCAACCCAACAGAACACCTTAGCAACCCAAAATAACACCTTAGCAACTGTTAAGTAATGTGCATAAGAGAGCACTAATTTAAAGTCAACTTGAAACGGCATTTGGACAAAATATTTCAGAGTATAAAATGAGCAACAACAATGACAACAACACAAAGTGGGAGTAATAAGTCAGATGTGAATAGCATTGCCTCTTTTTCAAGTATATTGTTATAAGCTATTTTCTCTCTGTGTTTTTATGTTTGATTAACATTAAAACCAAAAATAAAAATAAAAATCACCCACTACTGAATAACTTTTGTAACTTGGATTAACCTGTGTCATGGCAAGAGTGGCAAAAAGTTCGTTTTAGAATTACAATAAAAATGACAAAAGTACACAACAAAATGACTAAAATGTAAACTAAAACTAAAATTAAAATTATATATAATTGTATATAAAATATACTAAAATAACACTGATAACTATTTGGCTACTGGTTAACACATATATTTCTGCAGTAGAGTTTACATTATAGAAATTTTGATTGCCATTTTTACTAGAACCCTTCTATCGAGCCCAATAAAGCGTGAATGGTTGGAGTGCCAAGTGTTTGTTATAGTCCATGTTTGGTCTCTCTGATCTCAAAAAACGCCAAAACTACAGCACAGTCTGGTTAATAAGTTATCAAAGAACTGAAATAAAGTATTAAATAGAATTAGAAAATATCTAAGCAACAAGGCATTCCCTAACCTCAGTATCTCCCCTGATTCATTTTTCCCCTTAAACAACTAAAGAATAAAAAAAACTAAAAAACAGACTAAAATGATCATCTTGAAGCAATAAAAAAACAGCTTTCACTGGGAAAACAGCCATGTTCTGTCACATAACAACACTTCAACCTTCACTGAAGTGGCAGCATATCTGAGTGACACTCCGACTAATTAAAATTCCCAAATATCATCAGCCTGACAGCAACAGCTTTCGACTCCTCTGATGAGGGGCTGTACTAGAAAGGTCTTTCTGTATGAAAACATGCAAAAAGATGCCTTCAGAAATCAATTGATCTATTAAAGTAACTGGGTCGTTTAGAGATCTGAGCGCTGGTTTAATTGCCTGTAAAAAAAAAATTGGAAAAGAAAATGTCATCGTGATGATTTGGCACCAGCCAAAGGATCAAGGGAAGACTTAATTATAAGTAATTTGGAAGTTTCTCTGGCCATGTTTCTTGCTCATTCAGTGTCTGTTATGAATAAATAAATACATTCTTTATAAATAAGGTTGATTCTTTATTCACACACAAATATATATATTTGCTTGAGGGCCATCTAGCTAAGGCAAACAATATGTGTGTGAATAAGAGAGAGAGAGAGAAGACATAGAAATTCCCCAAGCTCTTTTCTTTGAGTTTTACTCATGATTTCCATACTGCTAAAAAACACGGTCATTATACACAAAGATTAAGATACTTTAAAACTGTAGTTTCACAAAACACTTACTCAATCTTCAGTAATAGTTTAAAACACATCAAACAAACAACTAACAGAAAGTAACTACATTAAGCAATTTAATTTAGTTATTGATAGATAACTGACATGAAACCGCATGAAGGAAGCATGAAACGAAAGTTGTAATAGTCTTTTCTTCCCTATTGTGATATAGTATATATGAGTGAAATGACTTTAATCTACATTACCAAATTACTAAATATTTAGAATGGTTTTGTGAAATTAATACCGATTCACTGAAACGATTCAGCTCAAAATAATAATTTATTCATGATCTATTCACACAATGCGCAATATGTTGAGATTATAAGAGAATAATTGCTTAAATTTCTGTCTGTTTCTCACAAAAAGCTATCATACGAGTCCACGGACCACAACTAGTCCTCTTCTCTTTCATTATATTAAAAATACATCTTTTATCATGGTCATCTGGTCACTCATAACTCAATGTTATCTTCAGACTGTATTGCATTCCCATAATGCAGTTAGGAAATGGCCTTATGTTAACCATAATGATCATAATTACTGATAAATTACTAATTTCTCCTGTTACTTTTTGGTTTACAGTCTATCTGGTTTCCTGTCCAGACGCCCACCAACGGACTGACACCAAGGTAGTGTTAAACACTATAGAGAAGCACGTCTCTATAAAGGCCTAAAGATACGGTGTATTAAGCCGAGGGAAATAGGATGAGAGTATTTCAGAGACCGATAGGAAAGAGGAAGGATAGACAGAGTGAGAGAAACAACTAACAATGTATTGAAAGCGAATGGGTGCACTTGCAAGAGAGTGAGAAATAATGAGGTGTGGAGAAAAAAAGGGGAAAAAGTGTAAAAAGTAATAGAGATATAAGGAATAGATCACCCAAAAATTATATATATACTTTGCAAACAATACAGTTATGCAAATATACATTTGTTTATTTTATTTTTGGGTGAACTGTTCCTTTAAGATGTTTGAGTGTGTATGTGTGCAAGGGCTGAACTGATTAGCATGCAATCGAAGCGAAGATGTCATGTGTGCGTGCCTTCAGCATGTTTTTGACCATGCCATTTGTAAGCTCACTCATGAATAATACCTTTCTAATTACCAGCTCCACTACAAAGCGTAATTGACAAGAGAACATAATCAAACTGAATATCCGTGCGAGGGCCCGTCTTTGCACTCTGGGACCCTCCATCTTACATTGTTATTCACACAGAGACTGCGTTCATAAAGCAAAACGTGAACTGACAATAATTTAGTCCATTTAGCCTCCCTTTCACTGCGTACCAAATACATTTGCACCGATAAATCCAGAAATAGAGATGGAAGCAAATTATATTTATTTTGCAGCACTCGGTAATTCCACTGAACATCTTAAAAAGTCAAAGGTGGGAAAAAGTCAGTCAGTATGTTAAAATGTGTTTACTTTTCACCACTAAACAGCCATTTAGATACATAGAGTATCTAAGTGCCTTCATAAAGACCCATTTGCTCTTTTGCAGCACTTCTAAAGATGGAAAATTGGTATTATTGCTAAATTTGAAGCACTTTGGGTCTTTGTAGACAAGGAGGCTTGACTTACTCACAGTCTCTCCACAGACACAATAAGAGCAGCGCACGCCGACATCGACCACCCGTTGCAAGAGCTGATAATTCTTGGACCGGTAAACAGTGGAGTGTCCCGGTGGAGAGAGATTAAAGAGCGAAAAACTGTGTGAGAAGAGTGAGACTTGCACTGAGTACCACTTGGATAAATGAAGTAAACTCCAAACTGCAGTCGGCTTGATAGGAAAGAAGTGGAACTCACTATACTATATCTAGGGATGCACCGATCATGATTTTTCATGGCTGATTACTTTTTTTTTTACAAGCAAATTGGCCAATTCTGATAACGTTGGCAATTTGTTTCCCCCTTTGCAAATGTATTTGTTGTCTATTTGCTCGATAATAGGCAAAACCCGCCTTAAAAAAAATCTCTAGCCATTTGAAAATATAGGCAACCACCGCATTTTAATCACGATCCAAATTTGTTTTTGTTTTTGATTTAAGTTAGACGGTATAATTTCAAGATTTAAAGCAAAAACAGAATGGTCTGACTTTAGATTTGTGAAATTATGCTACATAAAACATATCTGCACAAAATAAAAACAGCAGAAGGACTGAATGAAAATGCAATTTCACTCTCTGACAGTAGGTTGCGCTTATGGAACGGAACCGCAGCAATATATCGATTTATTGGTTACCGCTGTAAGCGCTTATAAACCCTACTTTAATAGGCATTATACAGAGGTAAGAGAAAAGAGCATCAAAACGTTTCTGAAGACAGTCAGTTATAACTTCTCTCCTCCAATTAAAAATATATATTTTTCTTCCAATATTTTGAGCATTGCGAACAGTGAGCTTTTTTCAGTATCTGCTAGCACGCCTCCTCTCCTTCTTCAGCGTGTTCCATCTCTGGCCTGTGTTAACGTCCCGTTTACAGACTTTAGAATATTTCCACACAAATGAAGTTTGGGAAATTACTTCAATGCAGTTTGTTTGTATTCCGGAATAGAGATCAGCCAAAATAAAACGAAAAAACGATATTGTGGGTGATATGGATTTATTGCCCGTCAAACCGGTTCATCTCTAATATTATCCAAGTCAATCTTTCTTGCATTATCACATTGATCTGCCTCTCTTCTGTTTTCTCCAACTGATCTTGAGACATGCACAACTTTACTGTTCTCATCACAAACTTGGCATTTTATTATCACTTACTACCCCTAAAACATCCATTCTGGGTCCATCTGTTCTCAATAGTTCATGTAGATTAAAATTATGGCTGTCAATCAATTAAAAAACAAATCAGATTAATTAGATAATATGCTGATTAAATGAATCAAATGATTCATAATTGATTGTGTATGTCAATTTTTGCTCAGAAAAGCCCCTGATTGAAGATATTCTTTTGACAGTCAACTAGAGTTATTGAAATTAATGAAGATATTACTTCGGCATGCAACTGCTGCATCACTTCTTTGATTTTCAGCGACTTACACTATGAGCGACAGATTTTGAAGAAGCTATGTCAAGTTTAAATACGCTTAATATCTTAAGTCACATACATTGTGTGTTTTTCCTCCAACTGCACTGTCTAGTTGTTTAAAACTCAAGAATGAATTTTGCCTGCTCTCATGAACTAAATTGTTAACCCTAACCCTAAACTTAACAACCATAATAAAATAAATATGACATTTAAGTAAAACTTAATCAGGTATCCTTCCAAAACCAACATCAAACTCTCTTTTCCCCATTCTTTTTTCATAAACCCCTACTGGTCCAGATTTGGACCCGAGAGCAGCACTCGGATAAGAGTGGTCTCCATGGTAACCTCCAGCCTGGAGCATCGGTGCTGAGTATTGCATTAAGGCCGTCGGTTCAGGAGTTTAGGGAGCTGGTAATTCATTCGACAGCAACAGGGACTACACTACTGTGCGAGGTTAGACCCATAATCCCTCCAAAGGAATACTACAGCTTTGACAGCGAGGGACAGTGATGAGGGAAATAAACCGTGCCAACCACGCTTGAGCTGTGTATTGGAAATGGGAGGGCTGGAAGAGTGCAAAAAGTTCAACAGTCACTTTTCTCAAAGTTCACACAAGGAGCCACAGACAAGATTACTTCATGGAGGGTCCAACATTAAAAAAACAAACATATTTTAAATCAGCCTAAGCTAGTTTTCTGGTCTTATCTGGTCTGGTTTAGGGTACTATTTTTTACAGGTCAGATTGGGAGACCAGCTAAAACCAGCAAACCAACGTTGGTTTATTAAAGTCCCCCTGTGGTGAAAATCAAGCTTTTAATGTTGTTTATATGTCTATGTGGTGTATTTAATATGCTTTAAGACAAACCATGTGTAAATTCATAAGTCAGCACCATTGCTGAGTGTTTTCTTTTTAAAACGGCAGTGAACCAAAAACACGATTTTGAAATTGCCAGTGTTTCTTACGTCACAAACTACCTTGTAACCAATCACGTCAATGTGCCGGCAGGCTATAGCATTTAATTAACTGTGCTGTGAAGCAGGGGTCAAGAGCTCAAGAGAAGCAAGGTTATCCCGGTATATTTTTCTTTTGATATGAAAAATAATTTAGCAATATAGCGAGTGAATTATGCTATCACAAAAAAAATTATTTAGTCAAATCAACTTAGATAATTCATGTATTCAGATAACATAATATTTTGAGTTTCTGTTGATTAAACCAATCTCCATTGTATTAACTAAAATTTTTAATTTCAATAAACTCAAAATTTTAAGGCACCCAGGCTCTTACTTTTTTAAGCAAAATCAACAATACATTTTTACAGTGTAAAGTTGACGGAGTGGATCAGGTACTCTTAGCTCGTGTGATTTTATGGAGGCGGGGCTAATTTGCGTATTCATAGAACCACGCATACTAAATGAAGCAAGGGTGAAGAGTAACATTCAAGCTACTGTATTTTAAGGCATAACACAAACAAAACAAAAACGACAGGAATAAAAAAACATTTAAATATGTAATTTCACCATATTACAGATACCCAAAACATACACCGAACAAACAGAGCAAGAGCAATAAATAACTTTGGTGTTATGGTGGCATTGATTATTGAGAGAAATGCCTTTACAGCTGATTGATTTAACTTCTCAGCAGCTATTAATCATGCATAAGAGATTTTACTTCTGTCTGCATCTAAACTGTCATCAATCGTCTCTCTTAAGCTTGCGGTCAACATTTAATTAGAACCTAAATGCTGGTCAACATCAGCCGGGAAGTTCATCGATCATATCAGAAGAAATCTGCAGTCATTTCCATCTTGAAAGCTATGGAAGCTTAAGACCAAAATAAACATTTAAAGCTGTTTAATTTTTTTAATAAGCAAGGATATGTGAATTTATATGTTTAGCTTGAAAATGGCATGTATAGTAAACATCTTCAGAAAGCTATTGTGTGCCTTTTGCCGTAATGGAAAAGATTATTAGACCGCACACATCAACACAAACCCATTAGGATTCCCTCATATTTTGACTAATGAATTTCAATGGCTTTTCCAGTTTTTTGTGATTACTAGAGAAGGATTTTTAAAATATTTTTATAGAGACTATACACTCAAAAAGAGCAACTAGCTGATGAAATATTTTAGACTCGTTATTACAACTAAAAAATATATTTTATACATCCATAATATCCTGACATTTCTAGGTTTCCAAGAGGCAACTCATGCACATACACTTAAAATGTACACAGAATAAATAAATAATACTATATATATATATATATAAAAATGTTTTTGCATACCTTCATTGTCTTTAATTGTAAAGTTGGGGTTGGCAGGAACTCCTCCAGGAAAAGAGAAGGAAAATCCTTTTCCATTGGCAAAATCATCTTTATCCACAGCAGTGATTGTCTGAATGACCTGTCGTCAACAGAACAAAGTCAGGAAAGACATCGGTGAGAAACACTTTCATGCCCATCTGTGCTGGTTCGTGAACTTTCTTAGGTCGCTTTGGTGAAGGTGGTCTTGCTAGTTAAGATGCCTAAATTGCATGTATAGATTCCCCCAGTATCACACGCGGGAAACAGAAGTCTAATTCACCAGGGTACAGAAGCTCAGCTTATAGTTTTGCTTCATTCTTTCTGTTTTCCTCATTCTCATTCTCTCATCTCAGAGTGAACTCAATGCTTCTGAAATCTCTGCTGGCATCTCAGCAGCTCGAGGAAGCTGAGTGCTTTGTGCATCAAAACCAGCAGGTTTGTTGGTCTGAGTTGTCCTGGCAACCCAATAGGCATTTGATTCCTTGAGTGTGGTCCATTATGAGTCGCACATCCCTCTGCCGTACTCCCTGCAAAGAGCAAAACCTTCCAACTGAAGAGCTTCAGACTTAATTGGACACCTTCTCGCTGGTGTGAAACCAGAAATGATAAAAGAACAACTTTGTAAAGTGAATGCCTGTAAATTACAGTAAATGTTTTTAGAATAATACATTTTTATATCAATGTCAGTATGTTGTTATTATTTAAAAAAATAAGTGAGACAAAATGGTTTCACAAAACCAGGTAGTCCCGCACTAAATCCACACCATTGGTTGTCATTGTCAATTGTTTCACTATTATATAAATTAATTCAGTGTCATAATATATCCTTCAGAAATCATTATATTATGTTGATTTGGAGTTCTTGTTATCATTGCTGAAAACAGTTGTGCTGCTTAATATGTTAGTGGAAACTGTGATACACTACTGAGATACACTAATAACCATTATTAATAATTAGACACAAATAATAACAGATAATTATTGAGTACCAATCAGTATATTAGAATATCTGTATGATCATGTGACATTGAAGAATACAAACACTTCAGCTTTGAAACCGGAGTCCTAATTTCTCCTCTCTTTATCAAATGAAACTTGCAAAGTTCACTCAGAAAACTATTTCACTTTATTTAAACAATTCATTTATATTTAACACCACTGTATCAGGTTTAAAGTTCAAATGTGATTGCTTCATGTTAAATTGACTTGAAACTCTGAAATTCTTTGACTTTTTTGAAATAACGTTTCAATAAAGTAACCCAATCAAACAGGACTTTCCCATCCTGCTTTGCAAAAGGGTTGAACTGGGAGAGCAAATGTTGAAATAAAGTGCTATTTTATGCACTATTTTAGCAAGATGACAAAATAGAGAGACTCGTTTATGTTTAATGTTCTATTTCGTCAGTTTTTAGAAGTTTCTGTTATGTTAGTGGTTTTACGGGTTACTATTGTGGAAGTGTTGAGCTTGTGCTGGGTTGATGACCGGCTAACAAGAGGTTAAATTGCTTTGATAATAAAGTAACCACTGGTACTGCTTTGAATGAAACCAATATGTGTAACAAAAATGTATATTTTGTGTGTTATGTAAATCACAGGACTAAACAAGAAGCATTCATTTCTGGGGTTCTAAAGGGTTTAACTTTTTTCATGTTGTATGTATAAAGTATGTTAAATTACTCCTATCCATGCATATATGCAGACAACTGTAAAGTAAACCATCTGTATGTTGATTTTGTCAAAAAAATCTAAACTGGTGCTGTCAAAACATTTCTCTGTTCCACTCAGCAACACAGTCTCAACCAATGATGTGAGTTTGAGGGTGTTTTTACAACCAATGGCAGATGGGGGAGGAGTTTGCGATAATCTTTATGTTGGTAAGTCAGTTTGGTGATGCTAGTGGTGCAGAAAGAACACATTACACTTTTAAAACACATGAAATGTGCACAGAATCACTTTAATGTGCTACTCCCGTAATGTAGTGTGGATACTTTTCGGAACTGAATGTACTGTTTTATGTTGGGAAGTACACAGGGGATATTAAAATGGGCTTGACCTCATCTGTCATTTATTTTCTCTCACTCTCATCCCTCTCTTTCTTTGGGCCACTGGTGAAAAACAGCATTTCAAAATTAAATGGAAAAGTGTGGGTAGGAAAATAGGAGTGTGCTTTAGTGAGTCAGAGCTGTCACGCTTTGTTGATCAGATTTTTATTCTCATTGAGAGATGATTAGCATTCCTATAACCCCCTTCCATTTTTCTATTTCAGCCCCTCTAAATATTCACGCTTTCTCTCTTTTCCACACCATTCATGGCAGGGAACTGTGGCGGTCCTTAAGGGAGTTTTCTGGGCAGGCTGATAATGTAAATCCATATTGATCAAACCCATAATGTCATATTTCAGATGACCAACTTAACATGTGTCAGTACAGTAACTGCTAGCATTTTTAATCACTGCACACACAAATACAAAATGCATATTTGTGCACTACATGCATATACATTATGCTCATTAGCATATAAACTGATTAAAATAACAGTTCGTTTAATTGCTTTAACCGCTACGTTCATTTTGAATGCATTTTTGTGGACTCAGCCCTCCATTGACGGGCCGCCACTGACGAGAAATGGTGTCAGAGAGAAAGGGAGACGGAGAAACAGTTCGGCTGTTGTGGGACTTGCCTGTCCTGCTCTGGTGCTTTCACAGATGATGATCTCATCTTCTGTGTTGATCTTCGGAGGATTGTCGTTCACATCCAGAACCTGCACTGTAACGGGCACGTGGCTCTGAAGACTGGGATTGTCTGAAAACAAACGGAAACATTACAGCATCTGTTAAATACACCAGACGGCTTGTGTGAAAGAACATCCGAGTTAATGAAGATCATTAATACATTTAATAATCGATCCATCCCTTCATTCATACATTCATTCCATCCATGGTGCATTTAAAATTAATATCAAATCTTTCACGTGATAATTCCAATTCAGAAGAAATAAATTTGATAAAAATTTGGTTTAGGGTCCAATTCTAACTGCATATTACTATGATATTGGCTGTTTATTAGTACGTATAAAGCACATAATGCCTTATTTTTCCACAGATTCCATTGAATTTGATGGGAAATCTGCAGAAAACTATATTAAAATAACTATAAAAAAGTCAAAATATTTTAAAGAGATCTGTGAATACTAAATTCTTTTTAGTAGATGAAAGCATTATTAAAATTACCGAGCTATTTAATTAAACACACAAGGATCAGGGGATGTGTAAAACTTTATAAACGACAGTAGTTGCAATTATTTAAAAATCTGCAGGGTTCCATGTGGACATTAATTAACTAGAATATAATATTGCTGAATAAAATTAAATGATATGTAATGGCAATGACTAATTCATATCTGATTAACAAACACAGGTTATGGAAATTCCTAGCATTCTGTCTCAAAAGAACACATATCTGAACTGTAATCTCTAAAAGAAAGGTACATTTGCATGCACCCCTTGATCCCTGGGTGGGATTCGGCTAATTTTGTTTACAAATTGGCTAAATCATCTAATAGCATTTCTCAGAGTGAGTCGGACCCATACTGATTTAATTAATTTGAATCAAAACACTATAAATGCAAAAATGCTAAATTAACAAGACATTATAATGCTCCTAAATTAAAAACAGGTCCACAGCAAGGATGCAAAATATTCTGCACAATTATACGTTGAGTAATTAACAAGATAAATTACATTCAGTTAGGGTCTTTTGAATCTCCTTAGTATCTTTTAGACTCACTTATCATAGTTTTTAATTGACTAATAATGTTTTTGCTTTAAAAAAAAAACATACTTTTGTAGTTTTTACCAAATGTGCATAGACAGACAGACAGACAGACAGATCTTTTTGTTTGCTGCTTTTCAGTATTCATTTCAACCCATCTTTAGCTTCTGCCTCCCATTTGCCTTTTAAATCACTTGCGGTCTTTCTCTCGCTCCCCCCTCGTTCTCTTGTTCGTTACATGTGAATAGTTATCCTATACTGTACATCATCTGCATGCATGCGTTCTCTCCTCTGTGTGAAGTATTTCATAGTGAATGCGAGGGAGTAACAGCCTATTAAAGTTTCCTGGGCTGGTGTTGTGCTCGGCGTGTGTAGTGTTTATTATTAGATGACTTCATGCATGTGTTTCACAATGCTTCCTAGAAGAGGCGCGTGAGCTCTGTTCGTCCTGTTTCGACACCTAAACTGCGTGCAGGATATCCACTCATTATAAACAGGGAAAATGATCAAATGGGGGTAGTAGGCTTTTTTCTGATGAATAACACCTCGCTGTTCCCTCTATATATTTCCAGGAAGGTACTATGTTGGCGTATAGAGTTGATCATTATGGAAATAAATACTAAAAGAGAGATGTACGTTGTGGGATTCCAACTTCGTGATCTCAATAAATTTTTTAAAATAATTGTGTTTAAAAGGAGAGAATCCTCCTCCCATAAAGCACTGTGACTGATGTAATCCAGCCAATTTACTTCCACATTCAAACTATTTGTATACAGTATATCTGATATTTTTAATGCACTTATATTGTTTTTAATTCAACAGTTTTAGATTGTATCTTTGTTTTTGATTAGTTCAGTGCTTCATTTGTTCTCATATAAATATGTTATCTCATATTATTACACATTTACACAGTCTTTATACATACATTACACAGTCTTGTACCTTTATCTTTTATTCCAATATTCCAATATTTTTTTCTTCAAATCAAAGTTTGTAATGTTGTGATTCACATTAAAGCTGTATGGTTTGGTCATATAGTTTGTGAAATGCTCAACCAAACCAATAGAAAAATTGTTATGCGAGTGTATAGGCTGTTTAAAATCTGGCCAGATCTATCAGTTTTATAACTCAGAATATTCATGAACCACAACTAAAAGTAGCTGATAAAATAGCATGATTTCTGTCAACGGCACCGCTACTGTTAAGTGAAATAAACATGCGTATAATTGCCGAGGCGTCTTATAAGTGTGCAGGCCAAGTGAGTTCCTCTCCCTCGTCATACTCACTAACAAGCACTCTAACATCAATTCCCACCCACAGCGTGACCAGAAATTAACATTTCTCAGAATCAAGCCTTTAACGGCAACAACACACCATTAGTTAAGATTTTTTTTTTCTCCCTTCAATGTATATTTGATTGCATACAACAACACAAACATATCAAAATATCATCAGACATTTGATCATTTTGCTTGCTTACTTTTCCGCATGTTTGCTTTGTATTTACTTAGGGTGTGTGTTCACACTTGTAGTTCGGTTTGCTTGATTCGTACCAAAAAAACATTTAGCCCTGGTCAGCTTAGTGTTCACGTTGGCATTTTAACACCGCTTTGGATAAAAGTGTCTGCCAAATGTATAAGTGAATGAGAAATGTTGATGACCCAATCTGAGCGCAGTGTTAAGCTCTTTTCCGAGGCTCTAGTGGAGAACAACGTACATCTCCGAGCAGCAGACTTATGTAAAAGTCTCCATTTGATCTCATCACTGTCTAGGGAAAATAACCAATATATTAAAGTGATCTCATTTTTCATTCACATGCTGGAATATCATTATCATATAGAAGACTGAATGTGTGTCATTCGTGCCGGGTGTAAGGGTAATTACTGTGATAAAATCTACAGCAGAAGAGTCACGGGACTCCATTTATATTACTTCCAGTGATCTTAATCATCTCAGAGAATATACACTCCAAATAAGCTCCCTCTTCGGATTGCAAATACTACAATCTTTGCTTGTTTTTGCTCTCTTGCATGAGTGGCTTTTTTAAAGGGATAGTACACCCAAAATTAATCATTTACTCACCCTCGTTTTGTTTCAAACATGTATTAATTTCTTCTGTGTAACACAGAAGGAGAATCTTTAAAGATTGCTGATTGCTCTTTTTTTTTATACAATTGTAACAGCTCTATCCCTGTTACTATAGAGGTTATGTTTTGTCACCCATTAGGGGGCGCTAACAATCTTCATAGTTGAGTATTTAGCCAGGTACTATACATGAAGAAGAGGCAAGCAGTTGGATAGGAAGCAATGGCTTCCTTGTGCTAATCCAAATGTATTTTCTGAGGTCCTATGATTGAGGAATTTGTTTCCTTTTGGTCAATCAGTAAGTAGAGTTGTTTTTGTTTACATGCACTGTATGATGTTGATGCTTGGTAGCCCATGTGAATAATGTGGGGTTAAGTATGTATTCAGCATTAAGCTATTCATGCCTGCTAATTGTGAGTGTATCTTTTATTTAGATGGACCTTTTATGCCTGTGCTTTCTTTCATGTGAGGAAGGTAATTCAAAAGTTGGAATGCTATGAAAGGACTGTTGTTCTGATTGTTGCTGGACTTCAGAACATCAGGGATTATTTATATGAAGACAAGAAAACTCTTCCATGTGAGCATCGAGTTGGACTTGTTTATATCAACGTTGGCTTCATGCTAATTGGACATCTAATGGACATCTCCCAATCACTGAACATTGTCCGATTCCTTTCATCATTTAATTTCAGGTTGTGGGTGTAATGTAATATATGGTGGGGGTCATGTTGTTGAATATAATATGAGTGCAATTCACTAAGAAGTTTTGAGTCTGTTAATTTAATTTGAGAACCCAAAGAGATCAACATTCATCTTTTCTTGACACCTAAAATAGAATTAAGCCTTTACGTCCTAACTCTGATATATAACTTAAGACTAGATTGAGGAAGAGGTTATACAATTACAAAGCATCAAAAAGGGCATAAAAGCATCATAATAGAATCAGTGATCTACACGGCAAGTCTTACGAAAGCATTAGACGAGCTTTGTGGAAGGAAAATCTTGACATTTACACTCCTAAGCATGTGAACGAGTTTAAAAGAGTAGCGATGCAAAATCTCTGAATTAATCATTCTTTTGATTCAGAACTTTCAACGAATCTGGAACGGAAAAACTAAAATCTAAAAGATTCAATTATAAATCAGACTGAACTGGTTCTCAGATTCAACTGAATCAATGATCTGGTCACAGCATTCAACAGCTCACTGGAAGGGAAGTTTATGAGTGCAACATCTTACATGTAGAGAATCCGCATGGACTCACTTTTAATGATCTTCTACAGTGTTTCTGCTTCTGTTTTGAAGCTTGAAAGCCTTGGGCCTTTAGAACCAACAACAAGCAGTCCTTAGTTTTCTCCTTTCTCAGAAAAAAAGAAACTCATACGGGTTTGGAACAACATGAGGTTGAGTAAATAATTTTCATTTCTGAGCAAACAATTCCTTAAGTGGTTAGAGGTGTGATCTTTGACTATTAACATACATGCGGAGTTGATTTCACAGCAGCGAGAGGGTGAGCGAATTTTAAAGCGAGAAAATGAACGGCAGTCCGTTTCTCATGAGTGCACGAGGCGTTTATTGCAGAGACTTGTCTTGGAAAACTAATTTGCAAGTTATTAAAGTGACGGAGTTACACCAGCATGGCTTCTGGTAGTACCCACCTTCCTCTGTTGCCATGACAGTGATGTTGTGCCAGGGCGTGTCCTCCCGGTCCAGGAGCTGAGTCGTTCTAATGACTCCACTGATGGATTCAATATCGAAATACACCTCTTTGTCTTCTCTGCGATCGATGAAATACCTAAATATAGAAGTGAGAGCATGAATACTGCATGAACCTTTCTGTCTTTCACCCCTCTTCATCATAGCTGTGGCATTAATAGCAAAAAACAGCTGGGATATGCATGATTATAAGAGAGATAGTATTGCTGTACATGGCTTGGTCGTGAAACCCAGCCAATTAGGGCCGCATTAGTAATTTATATAGTAATTATTATATATTTTACTGAATAAAAGCTTATTTCAGAGTAATTATACATCAGACCACCCAGCTCTTTGACAGATCACTGTAGAAATACAGAGTGGAATATATAATGTGAAAAAAAACTCAGTGACTTCATGGAAAGCTGAAAGGTAAAGAAGGACCATTGTAGGAGGTTCATTAATTCAAAAGAATAATGCAGTAAATGCAAGAGTTCTTTTCACAGTTTCTGATTAAATTAGCTTACATTATGTTTGTCGGACAAAATACGCATTGTATTGAGCATTAATATTGTGTTAAAACTCTCATTTTGTTCATATGATTTCTCTAAATGATCGATCACCCTGGTAGACACCAAGCAGGTCATTTTCAGTGAGATTTATGAGTGGTTTAATGTATATACGCAGATGTGTATTAATATTCCAGTTAAATTGACAGTGAATCAGAGCTATTTAGATAAACAACAGACCTGGCAGAACCTAAATTATAAAAGGAAGAAGAAGAAGAGGAAACTACAGGAGAAAACTGCAAGGAGAAAATCTGTGAGAAGAAGCATTAGTTGGACATAATTAACAAATCCTCAAGTGACATGCTTGGTAGAGACTCTCAAAAGACTGTCAGAATCTCTTTCCAAGAATGAATGTGAAATTAAACCACATTTGCATTTCCTGAAAAAAATACTAAAGTGTGCAAGGCAGCCAAAAATTTGTGTTAACATTTTATGTAAGCTTATAATTATAGTTTTGGTTCAAAATAGTTTGTTTTTGACTTCAGTTCTGCTGTTTTGCTTTTATATAATAATATATAATATATATTAGGGGTGTAACGGTACACAGAAGTCACGGTTCGGTACATATATCGGTTTTAGGGTCACGGTTCGATACATCTCTCTGTTTATCCCGAGGTTTACCGCAGCCTGCCGGATCCAGGAAGAAGGACCTGCGCCCGGACACGGCGACAATGCAGTCCTGAAGTGTCAACTAGTCTCTTCCCTGTGAAGACCTCCTTCCCTTCCCTTTACCTCAGTACAGATAAAACGTTGTCAAATAATTCCGGTTCACGTGGCTACGCGGAAGCGAATAAATAATTCTTTATTATACATTTTTAAGGCCAGACAAGCAGTTTGTTGAGGGTTGGTTTGTAAAGAAAGACTACACGCCTGCACACATATGTATATATATATATATATATATATATATATATATATATATATATATATATATATATATATATATATATATTCAAATGCGCATACCTATAGACTAAACACGTGATGCACATGTGCACGGCGTCTGCGTTTTTTGCGGGTTTGCGTTTTTGAGATTTGTGCAGAGATAACCTTTTTTCCCAAAAATTTTCAAGGAATCTATCTCAGGGTTTGCGTTCTCGAGCCACCAGTCACTGTTTTGTGCGAATGAGCGGGCCGGAGCGCGTTGAATGTTTTCTGTTATAGCGGTGTCGTGTTAATAAGTTAATAACTATTGATCTTTGAAACGGCAGTGAATCAATCATTCAAAACTAGCTTTAGCCGGGGAATAACTTTATTCTAGAGCTGCTGTAAAGCCAAAACAATCTCGGTTACTTTAATTTCCTATTATCACTGTAAAGCTGCTTTGAAACAATCTATATTTTTTAAAGTGCTATATAAATGAAGGTGCTTCGACTTGACTTCGCCACCCAACATCCCTTTGCTTGCCGAAAAAAAGACATGCTTAAGTGCTCTAACAAATATTTCTGTTTAGCTTTTATCATGTTAACTTGGAAGAAATATATGAAACACAAGAAAACATCATCCCAAAATCTCTGTTAATTCAATACCAGGGTGTCCATTGTGAAGAATATGCCTTTAAAAACCATTTTCACTGCAGCATCTCATGAGACAAATGCTTTACAAGATATATGATAATGATCAGATGCATCATTATAATGGTTATAAGCAAAACTAAGGAGATAACAGTGACTTTGCTTATTTCTCCATAAAGCTAATGCTGATTCTCAAACTTCAATGCCATTTTATTTTTATGCTAATGGGTACATACTGCAGTATAAATTCATGTACGGAAATGAAATGCTGTTTTTTATGGGAAATGCAGATTAAAATCGGAAGAGTAGAATCGCAATAAATGGACTGAAAATAAAATGTGCTATCCTTCAACACAGACAAAAAAAAAGAGATCAGGGATTATTTATGAGACTTTTCTCTTGTTTCCTCTTATGCATTTTATTTATCTATTTATCACAGCGATAAATGCTGATGTAAAAGCCGTTCGTGTGAAACCGGCGATCTCACTCACATCAACCAATGAAAATCCCAGCATTTTGCATGACCGTGAGAGTTATGGCCCCTCCGTCACGCATGGACTGTGAAGGTTCATTCAAAGATGGCTTGAAAACACACATCCTCAAACCCACTAGTAGAGAGAGATGCTAATAAACCATACAGGTCATATCTCATTACCACAAGAAAATGTGCACCGTCCTTGACTGCATGAGACATGAGAGAAAAATAACAATAAGGATTTTACACTTTATGCATTTTACTGCCGGTGAAAGGAGCATTCTGACATTTTATTTTTCATTCCATTGTTCACTGGCGTGTCATTCAAATTGTTATTTTCTCCATGTTCTGTAGACTATGATGTGCACAACCTTTAATATTAAGAATACTCCATTTATTTTGTTTACTAAAAGTTCTTACATACATAATATGATTCTTCTGGACTTTACACATTAGGTTATCATGTTGCCTTCTTATTTTTTTTCTCTCCATAAATCATTGGTCGCCCTTTACGTCTGTCTGTGGGTTTTGCCAATATTAAACCAATGAAAAGTATTAAAACAAGCTTGTGACTAAACCTTTAGTCTTTGGACCATCTCTGCTCGTTTGCAATGCAAGGATAGATAAAGAACTGGTTGTTTGAAAAAGTACAGCGTTTTCTTTACTCAAGAAACACTATATATGTATATAAAGGCTAAAGTTTAATGTATTTGAGGAGCAGAGAAGAGTGTCTTAATCTAACATTTGTCGTTGAAGTCAAAGCCAATGTAGATAATATAATGAAATATGTCTGACCATATATAAAGTCACACAATTGTTTAATTAAACAGTGTTTACCGGTAATTGTAAAATAAGAATAATTTCCATTTCCTGAAGGTTTGTACAAGGTATTTATATATATAATGCATAATGTAAAAAAACTGGAAATATATAACTTAATTTATATTGCCCAGTGCCACAATATATTGATAATGTGTTTACCAGAAACACTGAATTCCACTAGCTTCTTACGGCAAGCAGCATGATATCAGTGCACACCTCTCTTTCATTAAAGTGTGTGGAGGTAATTGAGCCTTTGGCAGCAGTGTTTTACTAACATGCTAACATGGGGTGCCTTAACTGCTCCAATTAACATTATCCTCCATAAAAAATAAGAGAGAGAGAGAGAGAGAGAGAGAGAGAGAGAGAGAGAGACAGAGAGAGAGAGAGAGAGAGAGAGAGAGAGAGAGAGAGAGAGAGAGAGAGAGAGAGAGAGAGAGAGAGAGAGAGAGAGAGAGAGAGAGAGAGAGTAAAATATCTTTGTATGTCATATCAACTCAATGTCATCCTATTAAATTCGACCTTTACACAGAGATGTGAGAAATGGGAGGGCAGAACAGGGAGATAGAGCGAGATAGAGAGAGGGAGAGAGAGAGAAAGAGAAAATGTCGGATAATTCTGCTATTGTTATGTGTTTTGTAGGCATATTGCTGGCGATTTACTATGAATTGCACAAATAGCCACATATACTAACTTTTTTGATAATATTCATTTATTAAGTATACCCACCTTAATAATACTATTTACAAGATTATATTATAATGTATGTACTGTAATAATTGTACAAAGTTATTTAATGTTAGTATTTGGCTGATCAAGAAAAGCAATTTTAATAATTAGCTACATACTGTATGTAGTTGTAAAAAATAAAAATGATATATAATACATATATAAATAATAGAATAATACAAAATAATATTATATTAATAATAATTATGAATAGGGATGAATCACAATAGTCGTCTAATCGACTCTATACATCAGTACAATACATTAATGTGTGACATTATGACCTGCGTATAATTGTATTACCGGTCGGAGTGTTTTTTTTTAACCCTTCACATCTTCTTACCTGACAGGGCTGTTTTTGCTGTCTGGGTCTCTCGCTGTGACGGCTCCCACTTCACTTCCAACCTTTGCGTTCTCGTACACCTCTAAAATGTAATAATCCATTGAGAAAACCGGCGGCTCATCCACGTCTCCGACTGTGATCTTGAGCGTGGCATCATCTTTGAATGAGCCCAGATAGGACAAGCGTGGGTCCGGGTGTGTGTTCTCTGCAGCGATGTGAAGGCTGTACTGCTTCTTCTTTTCATAATTCAGTTGCTGAGAATAGAAAACAGGAAACTTAGTCAGGTTTGGTTCCATTAAAACGAACTCTTGGATGTATGGTAAGTTCCTTTGCAAAATCAAAAACATTTTTCTTTCTTTTGTATCATTAAGTTTGGTCTCAAAAATAGACAGTGTGAACGCTAACCGAACAAGGTCTAAATGCATTATTTTATTTTTTTGGTCCGGACCAAAAGAACCAAGAGAACCGAACTACAAGTGTGAACTGAATTACAGATATACACAATATTGCTTTCAGTCAGTGAGCCTTTCTTGGTGGCTTCTAGCAATTTCAAGTACTCCAAAAAGTTATGAACTGAGATTTTATTGAGGTCAGTCTTTTTTTGCTTCCGGAGCGCAGAAGCTAAATCGCTCTCTAGATGGGGTCACGTCTGTAAACTCCAGGAAACCTGCCCGACCTTCACCGCACGTCTCGTCGGACAGATCTGGCAGGCATTTATTTACAAGATTGGCTTTAGGAAAACTCAGTATTCACTGGATTCACAGCTTTCCTGACCCCCAGGACTGAGTGTGGAATTGAAGAAGCTCGGAATACAGAAGAGAGAACATTAATGAGCATCTGAGCCACGAAGAGTGCCAGACGTCTGCTTGACCTAGTCAGGATGGATAGATTATACATATTTGTCAGTGTATCCGTGTAATTTCAGTGTCTGCAGCTTCAGATTTGGTGCTATTTTGACAACATCTTGACTGGTTTAATTATAGCATCCTTTTTCTGTCTTTTGTTGAAGACAAACACTCAAGTGAAAAGTGTGAAAAACCATATTACAATCTGGAGGTTATTCAAATTTCGAACTTGCTAATGCGGATTCATGCATGACTGCAACTTTTTCCCTTCGATTTTTGTATTTTAGCTTTTGTTTGTCATGTCTCTGTTGGCTCTGCAGTCTAAATAAAGAGACATTCACTACAATGATAATATAAACTACATTTTCTGCTCTCTAGATATGGTTCATGTCCTACCACAAAAAAAAGTCCACCACAAAATGCTTTTTACATAATTTGAGATGTTGCAGAAATGACACAGTGGTGGACATGTTCATTTCTTTTGGACAGAAATCTCCTGTGATGCATTTATATTCACTGGTGAACAATGTTAGTCAAGTATTTTATCAGAGTTTATTTTCTAAAAGCCCACCAGCCAAATACTCTAACCCTAGCATGAGCAATAATAGTCATGATGCTTGCCAATGACAATGCCAGCAATACCTTCCTCAGCGTGATAACACCCTCTCTAGTGTCTTTGTCTGTGGAGATGGAGAACATTCCGGCCCCCTCAGGGTTCAGGATGCTGTATTTGATCTCTGCATTGATTCCGATGTCCTCATCGGTGGCTTTGATCTTCCCCACCGGCTTCCCCACCTGTGCCGACTCTGGGACAAACACCTGGTAATTCTCTGCAGACACACAAAAGCCCGCATGGTGGTTTGTTCGATTGGTTGCATGGTATGTTGAAGCATATCTACAGTATCATGATGCCTATTTCCGGCTATACCTCCAAACAAGCCACATTGAGCTATTCCAAAAGTATATAAATATGACTGTCATGCCCCATAAACAACCACAGCCACATTCCCACCACGTCATGTCTCACTTTTCTGACGGCTATGGTTCCAGATGTATTTTGGGGATGAATCACAACATTACAAACTTTGATCCATGGTAACAGCAACTTCTCTGATTGGTGGATCTTAATGAGGTGGACTCATTTAAAAGACTTCTGGCTTCTACAAAATCACATTATACTGTGCTATAGCTTAATATTGGAACTCATAGTCTGTCTTAAAAGGCTTATACATTATCCTTAAAAACATATGTTTCTAGGGAGGAAATTAATGGTGTTTTTTTAACTCCCAGAACCCTGCTGGTGTGCTCTGTTTCTGAGGATAAAAATAAGACAACAAAACCTCAAGATCCAAGACTCATAATTGGATGCTTACAAAATAAAACACAGTGTCCCTTCTCTATTCTCTTCATGCTAATTAATGATAAAAAATTGCACCGCGATGCACAATTTATATGAGTCATCTGATAGTGAGACTGCATCTACAGTATATTAGGTATATTTCCTTCTCTTCCACCTAATTATATAGTTTTCATAAGACACCTTTGAGAAAACACACAGTTTTCTTGTGAATGTCTGGGGAAAAAAACTACTTTTGAGAGAGAGAGGAAAAAAAGTGCATTACAACAGCATACTGTATGTTTAAACTTTAAACAGTAATGAGGATATTTCTAGAAGATGAAGAACCGGAGAAAAGCGAGGTCAAGCTGTATCACTTCTTTTGCCAAGATCTAAAGCATAATAATCAAGTCCTTCAATGTCTCACAGATTTGTTTAAGAAAGTTCAGTCCGGATGAAGTGTTCAGGAGTGGAAATTCAGCAAAAGCTAGTCAGTTGCCTTTTTTAAATTTTAAAGGTTGCATCTTAAGTCAAACAGAGTTCAACAGTCGGGTTCCGGATATAGAAATAGATTTTGAATGATAACTTATAAATCTTTAAAGAGAGCCTTACTGTGAGCTATGAGGCAGTTAATCGATAATATTTGCTTCTGTTGAAGCCGTTAGCCTGCATTATTTTAACTTAGTTTTAAAATAATCTTGTTTAAAAGCAGGATTTGTGGTGAAAAACTATTACCCATGATGCTGTACAGAAGATTCCACCAATCAGTGTTCAAACAAGCAAAACGTACCAAAAGATCTTGTAAGCGCCGCTCACTCACAAGAAGCACCCCAAATTACACAATGGAGTCAATCTTCCCACGCTCTCTAAATACTTAAATATTTGAACATATATGCATATTTTTCAATAAACTACCTCCATGTGATTGTAGTACTTTCTATACACAGTCCTTTCTGTACACAGTCTTGTACATTTGTCTTTTTGTCTGATTTTCAAATACTTTTTTGCTTCAAATCAAAGTTTGTAATGTTATGAATCACCTTGTGTAGCTGAGTGACTTGGCTCATGGCTTATAACTCTTTAACAAAGTTTTTTTATATCCCTATGGGAGAAATGAATGGAAAAAAATACCTCAAAGCCTTTGAAAGTGTGGGCAGTTAGACCCTAACCCTAACCTGCACTGTATAGAAACCCAGATTTGGAATGCTGTATATGAGTCATCTGATAGTGTTCATTATATGACCAGTTGCTCACTAGGTCTTTGAACCAAAACTACTGATGTCCTTCAACAGGAATATGTTGCCACTGTATTTGGTTTTCACAGAGGCTAACATTACTCACTCTGAGGGAACTTTGGTGGGTTGTCATTGATGTCAGTTAGCGTGATGTTGACCGTGGTGGAGCCCGACAGCCCTCCGACCTGCCCTGCCATGTCTTTGGCCTGAATCACCACTGAGTAATGTTCTCTTGCCTCTCGATCCATTTCTGCCAGGGCTGTTCTGATGATACCTGCAAAATATACACAAACACATGGCGGCTTAAACACATAAATAGTATAAATGCAAAGGCTAATAGTGATAAGCCACAAGCAAATTTTCACAGAATTATTTTCCTTAAATGTATGTATCATTTCTAAACTTGACTGCACTGTCACTTACACAGATGATCATCTCACACAGCGTTCAATTTCTTATCATATTCTGTATGTTTCAGCCAAAATACGTACGTGAAATATTATACATTGATGATTCATATTTATAATGCTTGGATTAATCTAGTTGTGTATCGATAGAATTGGATGCAGAGGGAATGCCGTGTGACATTTAGTAAGAGCTGTTAAAATCAAACGCTCTTGTGTCTGGAAGGTCTTTTCTCTGCCAAGGTCAGTTTCTGTACACCTTTCACTATCATTCAAATGACATCCAAACCTTGAAGTACTGGTGAACTGAACCGTAGTCTTCAATCATACATAACTCAACAATGACATGCATACACAGACACAAATACACTCACAGAATACTGAGTGCTAGATATGGACAATTCTGTTGATTCTATAGTAATATTTTCGCTGCAGTGTTTTAGTGGTTGCTAAGTGATTGCTTATTAGCCCAGACAGTAAACCTGGCCCATATCTGAGGCTAAACTAAAAATATACTCAAAAATTTGATTTAATACAATGCACATATTGTGTACCCATTTTTACATTGTAAAAAAGAAATACCTGCATGCATTTGCAGCTGTTGGTAATTTCTGTAATTACATCTATAATTACGCAGTTGACCATTCTCATACCAGCAAACCTGTCCCTATCCGTACCAGTATCCCACCTCAATAGCAGCAAAAGTGTTTTGCAATACAATATAAACACAATAAGTACACTACTTCTTTTTTTTGATGTACCAGTTGAGATTTCAGTAAAATTGTAAGCTTTAATGTTACCTCAGGATAACAAATACTTTTTTTTCCACATTGTACATAATACATATGCAATGGCAAAAATGGTTAATAATAAAAGGAATGACTTAAAATAAATCAATAAAAAACCTTTTCATAGTAACTACTTGCTGGCAAACATTTTGAAATGTTGTTCTGGCATTTTGGTGCAGAATGTGGAGGTCATGCATATTGCTCTAGAGAACTGGGCTCAGAAAAAAACAAAAATATATATTTTTTCAGCCATAAAAAAAATATGATTCACATTTGTTTTTGCATTTACAGTCACATAAATTATTCGTAAATTATGAGGAATTGCTTAAATGTGTTTGCTGCCCAGAATCAACATTATGCCACAGTGGAATTGATATGACGCTTCCACTATAGAAAATATTGCAGTAATCGTCTCTCATTCACTAAACATTTTCATGAACAAATCATGATTCATCAGTAACTTTCTTTCTTATATTTTTTCTAAATGTACGAAAAAATGTAGGAACAACTGATATCCCTCACATGCAAAAATCATACATTCTTGGTGGCCTTATAAACATGTTAAGATGAAATTTTATACATAGATAAAGATACATACATGGACATGGTTTGGCTGCGTTTTATGCAAATGACTTACCTCGAACACACGGTCGCTCATTCAGATTACTCCAAATTTATTAACGTTAGATTGAGGTTGAGAACAAATTCATGTGTGTAACGGTACGCACGTGTTGTGATTTAGACGAAAATTTTTCATGAGAAGAATAGATTTTTCCTGTGCGTAAAAACACGAATAGTGGATGAGACCCAATGTTTTTATGTACATTTTTTCTACATTGTCCATTATATAATTACATACTTTTTAAAAACATTTTCTTAACATTTAGGGGAAATTTAAGTCAAAAGTAAATCCAGGAACCAATTCAGTGGCAATCCACTGACTCACCCTGAGAGACCCTCACACCGGTTCAAACATGTCTCTGAATCACTGCCGCCTCACACAATGTATCACACAATGACTGTCAGTTCCTTTCCGCTATCTCTTTGTGTCTCACAATGTCTTTCTTTCTCTCTCTTTCTCCCTCTCCTTCTCACCTTTGTCCTGTGTCACAGACATGAAGTCCTCACCGATGATCAAACCCGCAGTCAGATGGAAATCACACAAAAGCCATTGCTGGGAAATCCACAACGATATATTAGTAGGTAAGCCTGAGAGGTCATTTTTGAAAGTTTGGTAATCATTTAATATAGTTCTTGTGTCATCACTTTCCATTACTTTAGTATTTTGTACAATTCCATTGACAAAAGCCAGTTCCTACAGACATCATCTTCCAGAAAGTGACAACATTTTAGAGGGAAAAACAACAGCACCAGAATCAATGGATTTGATGGGTTACTGATATTTTGAGTACTATGATTGGATGGCTTGGACATCGTGGGTGATTCTGCTTTATCTTGTGTATAAATATGACCCTTCTTTCTTAAAGACTTGAGAATGTTATGGTATTACACCGTCTCTGAGTCTGCTTGATCATTCTCCCGAGATCTCCTGCCACACATCACAGAGGTTGAGACGCAGGTTTCCATCTGATGACTGATAGCCTCGAGGCTGCCAGTTGAGAGTCTACATGAAAATTAATCTAACAGATCTGGGGGCTCCGGGATATTCCCAAATTCTGTGATGTTTTGTGTTTTTCAATCAAAAAACACTCCAACCTGTTTGATAAAATCAAATCAGAAATGCGTATTTTATTAGAATAATATACAATTGTATTAATAAATAAATAAATAAACAGAGAGGGAATGACAGTTGACTTATACTGTACATTACACTGTTCAAAAGTTTTGGGGTGGTAAGATTAATTTTTTTTTTGAAAGAAGTCTCTTATACTCCTCACCAAGGCTGCATTTAATCAATCAAAAATACAGTAAAAACTGTTAAAAATGTTGTGAAATATTATATAGTATATCAAATATTATATTAAATTTAAAATATTATGAAATATTAAACAGTTTTCTACATTAACATATCTTAAAATGTAAATTATTGTTGTGACAAAGCTGAAATACTCCAGTCTTCAGTGTCGCATGATCCTTCAGAAATCATTGTAATATGCTGAATTGACCCTTCGCAGGGAGTTTGATTGACAGGCGATCTGACCAATCATAATCCGCCATTCGCTAAATCCGCCATTTTAGTCTGACAAAGCAGTCAGGAGAGTTAGTAGATTAACGTTGGAGGATTTAAACTTGAAAAACAGAGTGTACTGACGTCTTTCCGCGGTTAAAACAACATTCCTTCTGATGTTCATTCGTGTTTATTTAAATTGTTTAAATTTCTTTAAAAAAATTAACAAATATGAAAGTTGAGACTTTCATATTAAAAGTAAGCTGTTCTGTCCTGTCTGTCAGTGTGTTGTCAGTCTCCTCTCCTCCGCGATGTATTTTTCACTGCGTGAGAACATGAGCGGTGTAGCTTGTCGGACATAGCGACAGTAACTAAAGGGGGCGGGTCTTTGCGAACGGTTCATTTCTAAGAAGAAACATTTCTTATTATTAGCAATGTTGCAATTTGTCTTCTGTGATTGCATGCCGACAACCATAGAAACTTCTCCGGACGGGCAAAACATGTTCAGAATGTTAGATTTGATTTGAGGGATGTTCAGTCAAGGAGGAACGACGGGGACAATCGCTCTTTACAAAATGAAAGTGTTATCAGACAATCCAATCCTGCTTTATATTTGCTTGAAAACAATAGTGTAGGTAGCCCGCGGCTTCCTCTGATAGAGGGGTTCGACTGACACACAGTCAATACACACAAGCCATTAAAGAACAGATTACAGACTCATGAATAAACAGGCTGGGTGTTTGAGTCAGGCTCCAGACCGACTCTAAACAGGAATTCAGCACGCCGTTTGCATCCCCATAATTGACTGATTCATTTTTCACTTTAATTTATGAAGCGCAAACAGAGAGAAAATATTGATTTGTCATTATTACACTGAAAAGTGGTTTTGCGTAGACCATAAATAACCGTCGGTTTTCTCCATTATTGACTACAATCATCCCAAACCTATTTTAAATACTTGTTTGGTTTCATTTCCCTCCTGATAATGAAGAACTAGAATAAAGAATAAATGATGATGACGCCAGCGTTCTGTGCTCGTACACTGAGGGCCTGTTCTCCTCATGTGAAGAGTGTCGGGTTGACAGGCTCAGGATTGGCTGTCCGTGGGCAGGTTACAACATTAGATGCCGGTCATGGCACGAGTGACCGGAGGCAACAATATTAACATGCAGGGCAAGTGAGGTTGACCATTGTCACATGTCACAGTGAGAGCAGGGCAAAGGCCTGCAGAATACACTAGGGACAGACCAGGATATCTTGTACTGTTCCAAAAATACCCGAGAAAACAGTCAATTGTTCATGCAATTGAACACTCTTGCCGGGTTTTTACAGACATGGGTTATGAGTGGTTGCAAGGACATTGCTGTGTATTGCTAGGGTACTTTAGTGGTTTCTAAGTGAAGTCACAAGATCCGACACTAAATCAGGCCATTCATTTGTAAAAATGAAATAAATAATTTCACAATTTAACTTTCACATATTATTTATAACAAATAGCAATATCCACATTAGTTTTTTTCCCGTTACTCATATATTTAGTCTTTCTTTTTATGTCAAGTTTTTTTTTTACAAAACTATTTTGTAAATATTCTACAAGTTTTTTGAATTTGTAAGAGTCAATTTTGAATTCGGAGTAACACAAATCAGTGTGAAAGTTAGATTATGCTAGTTGATATATCGTTTTTAGTTTTCTAGTGAAGCAGCAGTCTGGTTGGTTAAGTTAGCATGCCAGAGATCAGCATCCAAAACATATCATATGCTGATCTTTTTTTCCTTATTCATATATTTGGTTTAATTAACTAGCGTAATCTAGCTTTCACACTGATCTAAGCTATTTTGCAAGAAGCATAAAACAGCTAGCGGGAAAATAGTTTATACACTCTAAAAAATGCTGGGTTGTTTTAACCCAATTTTGGGTCAAATATGGACAAACCCAAACGTTGGATCAAAAATGCAAGTTAAAAATTTAACCCAATGGCTGGGTTTGTCCATATTTGACCCAAAATTGGGTTAAAACAACCCAGCATTTTTTAGAGTGTATATTATATATATATATATAATATATATTTTTGTTGTTGTCATATTTTCCGTTTTCATTATAATTTGAGTTTAATTTGTTTTTATATGTACATATAGTTTGTATTTAGTTTTATTTATTTTTGTAAAAAATGTGAAATGTTGAGTTTAATTAGTTTTTTATACTGTATATTTGATTGCATTTCAGTTAATAATTATTTTATTTCAATTAATTTTAGTTAACAATAACCCTGGATCTCACCAACCATAACTACTGTAAGAAAACCTGCAAAATGTGGCACTTGCAGTGTAGTGTAGTGTAGTGTAGTGTAGTGCCCTTACATTTTAGCGGTGTTAAATGCACTCTTCCATTCATGTTTCACCATCTGTGAACCTCACACATCCCAATCCAAGGGGGTCCGTCCCCATTCCACCCCCTCAAACCTGCTGGATCTGTCACCAGTCCTTGTTCTGGGACCTCACAATTTACAAATGAGAAGAGGCATTAAAAAACAATGTCATAAACACATCCAAAACATCTTCTAATAAGTATCGCAAGCGTACCGAAGGTTGGAAGATTTCCCAGAATGCATCTCAGCAAACAAAAGCCCAGCACAATGGTACAAAAGGAGGTTTGTAAACTTTCCAAAATGAATCTCCCATCCATTTCTCCTGCTTTAATGCCATAACTCCATTTCTAGCCTGCCAACGCTCGAGCCCCAGCGGCTAGGCAGAGATATTACCCGAGCTGCAGCATTACTTAACCTAGGCTCCTAAGGCAACACAAGTCTCTGGCACACAGCCATTCACTCCATTAAAACAACACAAAGACTAATGTTGTGACCTTTTCATCATTCGTCAGGGGTGAGGGACTTTCTCTCCGCAGCTATCACTCAAGTTTATTGTGTGGGATTGGTAAGTGCTCTTGAGGAAATGTGATACAGGCTTGCTGTAAATGAGAGAGAGTGTAGTATTTGTTATTAGGATGTACAAGAAGGCTTCAGGGAAGCCCCCAAAAATGAAAACCCTAATAAAACCCCATCTATCCTTCCATCAGAGCCCACTTTAGACCAGCAGCATTAAGAACCCCTCAGCATTCTTCCTTCGCTCAGAAGAACCACGAGGTCTCTATGGAAACCAGATAAGCCAATTCCTGCAGAGCCGTCGAGGAACAAGTGGCAAGTCTGACCCAGGGTTAGCTGAGTGAGCAAAACTGTTTTAAGCCTTTGACTGGTCTCTAACGCACGCCTTCTGTCTGTAATCTTCTATCACTTCGTCTTATTCCCTTTAGCTCCCTAGGGTTTCACAGGCTGTAAATTTATAAAGAAGGTCAAACTAGGTGAGCAAAGGGGATTATGGGAAATGACCTTTGACCTAGTTGAGCGCTAAGGGCTGTTCACACATGACTTTGTGCAGTTTACTTCTGTAGCCTGATGGCTATAAACAGGATATTCAGAAAGACAAATATTAGTGTGTTCACACTTGTAGTTCAGTTTGCTTGGTTAGTTTGGTAATAAATAAATAAATAAATAAAAAGTCATGGTCCGCTTAGCATTCAGACGGGCATTTTCGAATCTTGTTTTTGGTTTGTTTACATGTCTTTGGTCAGTGTTACATTCATATTTCTTTCGAATCGCATTAGAGTTCTTTTGAAAGCGGACCGAGACCCATCTTTTCAGCGGTCTCGCTCCACTTGTTTGGTGTCACCAGGGTTCATATGGCAGCGTTCACACTTATTCAAATGAACTGCACTAACAGAGCAATCACACCAGAGTTTCTTTTAATCTAACCAAACATGCCAAGTGTGAATACACCCGTACTTTCTTGTGATATTTTGAAGAATTTTCCCATTTAATGAAAGTCAGTGTCCTCCAATGTCTCAAATACCACTGACTTTTATTTTACAAACACACAGTTAAAAAACTGTTATATAAACTGTCAAAATATCTTCTTTTGTTATCCACAGAAGAACAATAGTCATACCGGTTTGGAACAACTCAAGGGCAGTGTTACTAATGCTAACTAATACTGCGAGTAAATTATGATTTTTGGGTGAACTATCCCTTTATTTTTGTCGATCAGGATCTGATTAGATTGTGAAGAGTGGGTTTTACAGTACAAACCCAAAACAGAGAAATAGAGGCCGGTTGGACTGGTGACATCAGCCGAAAAGGACAGATTCAGAGGTATTTCGATAAAAGACAAGTAAGCAAACTAACAATTTTCAGTTGAAAAACATACACTGAATGGCACACAAAGCCAAAAGATCGATTTTGATTTCATCTTAGTCTGCAAGACTAAGATTCAAAAAGAAAATGCAGCACCCAATTCAAAGAGTTACTGTATTGTATATTATATTGTGATACATTTGTCTGATAAATAAGTGCTTTTTTTCTCTGGAGGTAAAAATAGCTCAGGAGAGGTTGGTAATATGTTCAATAGCATTAGCGGCTGGGAAGGCTTTGACAAACTGGCATGCTTTTCTAATTTGATCAGAACAGGAAGTTGCACTAATCCTTCCTTTTAGAGACTCCCTGATCTGTGTCAGAGAAGCTCTAAACTCACACTCTAAAACCCTCCAGACTCCCCGATCAGCAGAGAAATTAGCCTACTTATGTGTATGTGTGTGCGTATGAGAGAGCGAGGGTTCCTACACTTTGCCCATCATCGAGGCCTCTGAAATGGGGAATTCTGATTACTCCCTGGAACCTCTTTACAAGTAAAAGGGGACGATGAAGATCCGACCTCACTTATTAACAAGCGTAACGTCTTGCCGGTGAGTGGGACATGTTGAGCCTCTGCACTGCCACTGATAATGAGGTGTCTACACAGAACAACATTTTCTTTATTTCTAAAGAATATGTTCAGTTTCAAATCATAAATCAACAGGGATGATGCAAACTTGATGCAAAAGTGTGTGACATTTATTAGCATTGCTCGTATATATATAAAAACACATCACTAGTACTATTGTTTGGTTAGGGTTAGTGATTTAGGACAAACTTTGTTTGTAATGATGCGTCACATTGCACAGCTTGTACATTATGTTTTTTAATGTCACTTATGCTCACCAGGGCTGCATCTATTTGTTCAAAAACACAGCAAAAACAGTAATACCTATCATTACAATTTAATATAACTTTTCTATTTTAATATATTTTAAACGTCATTTTAAAATCTGTATTTTCAACAGCCATTACTCCAGTCTGGAGTCACATGATTCTTTTGATGCTCAATAATCATTTCTTATTTTGATCAATGTTGAAAACATTGTGCTGCTTAAAGGGATAGTTCTCACAAATGTTTTAATTCTGTTATAATTTACTCACCCTCATGTCGTTCCAAACCTGTAAGACTTTCGTTCATCGTCAGAACACAAATGAAGATACTTTTGATGAAATCTGAGCTATTTCCGTCCCTCCATTGACAGCAACACAAACTTTGCACACTTTGAAGCTTCGAAAAGTACTTTTGTGGACACCACCATATCGAGAAAACCAGTAACCAACCAAGCGACACGCCAAACATTGGAACATAGCATCCTGATAGCAAGCTTTGCAATTATCACAACACCACTCACATTCTCCTTTCATCTAGTTAATTATTAAAATTAATCATTAGGAAGAATCACTATGCTTGTTAACTGCTAGTTTATATGAGCCGAATAAATCCCGACACCTGACATTAACATCTCCTCTGTTTCGAATGGAAATTAACCAAATAAATAAATAAAGCCATTGCTTTTAGTTAACTACTGTTTATTGTAATGGAGCGCAAGGTTGAGCGCAAATCCATAACCGTGGCATTAAACTTCTGTTTACGGTGCCTTTGTATCTCCCACCAGTTACAAATGAAACTGTATATTACTATAGCATTCTCCTCCTTAATGACATGTCCTTTTCTGGCCCTGACTTTGTTATTCTTTCTGGGTGTATCTGCTGACCTAATGACCACAATCATCTCATCCAGCTCAAAACAATACGGCTGCGCTTACCATATAATCAAAGCAAGATTGACTATTGACCAGCACTCTCTCAGTTGAATTGATTCACGTGGGCTTCTCCTCTGTCTCCTAGGGTGCTTTATCTAAAGTTTTTTAATCCCACTTGTCGTCTATATTTGTGTTCTCTGACATACTGAGAGAAAGAATTTAATCACCAATTACCAGTGAAGCAATTCAATAGCATATTAAAGGGTGGAAGGTGATAGTATCTCATTTCCAAGAGATGATTTGAGTTTGCCTGCAGCTTTGACTGCACATTAGGTGGAAATGAGCAGTTTGACTTTCTTATTGTGAGTTTTCTAATAGGATGTCAAACATTTTGTACACAGAAAACAATGAGCAGCACTCTTAAGGCCCCGATATACTTCAAGCAAAGATTTATGTGACGTAATTTCGAACAAAATCAGCCCAAAACAAAGTTTTGCAGTTCGAAGTAGTTCTCTGGAAAAGTTCACTCCGGCTGGTAAACACCGTTGTACTACCATTGGTCTGCTTTTTTCACACTGCAATCTTTTTCAGTATATTTCTCCCATTGAGTCTGTCGAGGTCCGTAAGTAAAAACATGAACACACTAGAGAGCCGCTTTATAGTAGAACATGAAGTTGTACTTTTGATGAAACGAGACACGTACACAGTTTTTCATGTTTAATACGCTCCTCATGTTCAAAGCTGCTTGATTAATCTATTGTATAAAGTGCTATATAAATAAACGTGACGTGACGTGACTTTACCAGAGTGCCGAATTGCAGAGCCTGTGCAAACATATCCACGTTGCTAAGATCAGATGCTTTTCTAATGCTTTATTTAAAAAAATGCTTGCTGTTTTCTCAATTTTGTTGTGTTTATTTTGTTATAGAGAGGAAAGCGTGCCACACATATTTAAATATTCATCTAAACGCTACTCAGCAGAGTGGGCGGCTTCAGATGTTGGATAACAGTATATCGCTGCTCACGTATTTAGAACTTCGTTTTATCCCTAAGCGAAGAACGAAAAAGAACTTTGCCGTGAGTATGTCGGGGCCTCAAAACTTTCATGCAACCATAAAATAGACCTTCATATTTTGGATAGAACAGAAAATTACCAAACGTATAAAAATATATTATGTCGGCTGTTGTTTTGTTGGCCTTGCTGTTTTTGTTGTTACTGTCACCTGTAAGTATTTGTTTGCATAATAATAAATTAAATAAATAAATGAGTATAAATAAAAAAATAAACACAACATAATAAAAACATTATATAATATAATAACTTATACAAATGAAACATTGATATAAATACAAATTTAAATACATTATATATTTTATCTTTAATAAAACTAAGCATTTCTTTAAAATAACTTACACTGATGAATCATGCATAATACGGGTATTATGAAATGTGAATTATGAGACTTGTCAACTTTAAAGTCCTCACAATATTGGTTGAAACCTCTCAGTATATTAATTTTATACATCTCTAAATGGGATATGTGTGTCTTCAGTATTAAATGTCCCGAAAGGTAGTTTGTGAGAGATTGAAAGTGAAGTATCCTAACAGGCAATGCAGTAAAGCAAGAATAAGTCAATCTTTGTTGTCTTTCTTTTCTTTCTCACACAATCCCCTTGAATCGGTTTTCATGTCTCCTGTCTAAATGCATTAAGTCCTTGAACACCATCTGAAAATGAACTCAGCCTGGCAACACTGATACTGTCTCGCCACAATTCCATTAAGCATTTCATCTCAAAAAACTATTACCAAAGTCATCGATACGCCTGGATGCTCGACAACTTTGCGGAACAGAATTCTTCATGGTTCCCCTCCAAACAGCTGCATTTGTCTTTACTAAAGGCCACATGTCTGTATTATCAGAGGACTAGTCTGTCAGCGCTGAGAGAAGGGATTCGCGAGAGCATGTTTGGGTGAAGGCTGAGAAGTGTCTAGAGATTTTCATCAAAAACTTCTTTGAGGTATTTCTGCCAACATTTCTGAAAATAAGCAGTGCACTGTGGCCATGAATGTGTTGGGATACATTGGTGGTGCTTGTGTGTGTGTAAGAGCTAGTGAAGTGTGGTGTTCAGAACCAAGGACAGCACCAGCACACATGATAAAGGCACAGAGGTCCGGGAGGCATTTCAGCACAATGGACAGCGGCAACATATTCCCTCTATACTACAAATAAAGGAAAACCAACAGTATGTCCATACAACTACTTGATGATTGTACATGGGCATGTGTGTGGCTTTAAGGTCAATGTGTTTGCAAACCATTTTACCTCTGTAATCTGACATATATACACAAGTAAAACAGAGATTCATTAAACACAGAGCAGGATGTGATTTTATCTATTGGGAACTGGTTGGTTTTATTCTTCATTCATTCATTCTTACTTTCCATCCTTTCTTCTTTTATTCTTTTCTTCATTAATTTCTTTCTTTTTTCTCCCCTTCCTCCTCTTCTTTTTTCTTTTTTCCATTCCTTCATCTTTCTTTTTCCATTTCTGTATTTCTATAATCCTTTATTTCCTTCTATACTTGTTTCTGTTCTTCCCTTCCTTAATTTTTTGTACTTCTTTATCGTACCTTCCTTCTTTTTCTCTTTCCTACTTTCTATTCTTCATTTCTTTCCTCACTTCTCATTCTCCTTCCTTCCTTCCTTCCTTCCTTCCTTCCTTCCTTCCTTCCTTCCTTCCTTCCTTCCTTCCTTCCTTCCTTCCTTCCTTCCTTCCTTCCTTCCTTCCTTCCTTCCTTCCTTCCTTTTCTTACTTATTTCTATCTTTCAATCCTATTTCTTTTTTTTCTGACTTTTTTTCCGTGAGACAAACACAAACTGTGCCTCTATTAACATTTAATGGTTTCTTGTAAAAACTCTCAAACAATGTCCACCTCTAATGAACACCAAATCCATCTCAAGGCACTCTGAATCTCTTTCTCTCTCCTACCGTCTTGTCTTTATCCCTGAAAGCCTTTACACAATGTTCTTTCCACCTCATTCTCCAGGGATGCTCTCCATTATACAGCCAAGATCCAAACAATACTGCATGCATGTCAAGCTCTATTTCTGCACAGTAAAAGGTGCTGGGTGTGTATTGTATTACTCACAGCTGTTTTCTGATGAACAGACAGTCTAATACAAACATCTCATATACAAAGGTGTGTACTTTTTAATTGTACATCTACTCGACAAAATGCACCAGCAGCTCGAAACCTTCAAGCAATAAAAGCACTTTTTATTAATTCACCTTCACGGACACTATGAACAAAAGTCTGGAATTTACCAGTTTTGGGGTCGACGGAGAAATATGGCTGTCCGTGCAAAACGCTGTACACCACCCGCGCACTGTTTCCATACGTAGGGTCATCTGCGTCTGTTGCTGTGACTTGAAAAACTGATGTTCCTGCAGAAAGAGAGAGAATAAAGAATTGGTGGATGTGTTTGAAGGGTGGAATGAATGTACTTAATGTGTTTGTGTGGGAGAACAAAAATATAAAATGACCTAATGTCCAAAATTATTCCTTAAACATCAAATTGTCTTCATGACATGTAGACCTAAAATAAGTCCCTCAACCACAGTTTCTGCTCAGACCAAGTCAACAAAGATTAAAGACAGGCTGGAAATGCAGTTGTGTGCTTTGTAATCTCTCTCTGTGTCTTTAAAGCCCTCTCATTCCCTGCTCTGTCTTTGCTCGTTTCAACCATCCGCTTACAGTCTGTCTTTCTAGCAGTCCCCCCCCCAGCTGACAGTAGATCTCTCATTCCTTCTGCTGGCTCGGGTCGCATTTCTCATCTGCACTTGTTCTCGCTCACTTTCATCACAGCTCACCAGGTTCAATCCATCCATCTGCATTGTCTGGTGCTGACGTACTGCAAACACCACAAAACATTTAATGCAGTCTTGAGGGCTGAGGCGTAAAATAGGATTATGGAGGCAGAATCTTGAATTTCATTTTTTATTTCTCTCAGTCTCCTTGCAGTGTTAAATTGTCTCTCTCTTTCTCTCTTGCACTCTTTTCAAGTATTTTTTATTCTAGTATGAAACAGATTTTTGCTCTGTGTTGTATCGCATTTAAAAATAAGTTTGGACAAAACAAAACAAAAATAATCATATTTAAAAGCTAACACTATATAAATAAAAAAATATTCATTTTGATTTCATGAAGAAAAAAAAATAATATCATTCACAATTTTGCTTCTCGTGTACATTTCTCTTGTTTTAAGGATGTTTAAGTACTTGTATTGAAAAACATGAGCACATGACTGATTTTCTGCAGTGTTCTCTTGCGGTGAGAGCCAGCCGGAGTAAAGTCGGAAAGCTGTGTTCTCCCACAAAGACTTTCAAAAGCTTTTCAATTACGGTCATCACTCAGCGTAATGCACACGCGAGACACGACGTTCACTGCTTTCTGCATAGTTCAACAGCATAAAGACCTGATAGCCGCAATTACTGTAACCGCTTCAGATAAGTGTAATTTTGGTCCTAATCCTGAAGCTTCAGTGGGTTAAAATGAGATATCTCATCCCTCTCTGAACGGTATCCAGCTCTCAGCTTCAGTAAAAACATTTCTATCAGAGTCTACCAGCAGCTGGAAAGTTGCTGAAACAGCTTGTCTAGAATGTTCTGATGAGCGTGTCTCCGAGGGCCAGCAGATGAACAGTGTGTGTGTGTGTGTGTGTGTGAAGGGAGTAATAATTCTGCACCACTAATAAAGATATTGAAGTTTTTTAGAAACTCCCAATCAAAGTTTGACCCATAAAAATAAATTATAGTGAAACTGCAACGCAAGCAGTGGCTGCTAAGTGGGAAGCTGGGTAATATTTAGAAGTCAATACGGATCTTCTGCTGTTATACATGGCTATACACACTCAGCAGTCACTTTATTAGGTACCCCTGCTGAACAAGACCAGCTTACACCAGCATGAATTTCCAGGCCGGTTTATGCTGGCTTTGGTGCAAATTGTCTGGCTTGTTTTCCTGTTAAAATTTCTAAAAATCCTAAACAAAAAAGATACACTTACAAGTCTTAAAGGGGTCATCGGATGCACAATTCACTTTTATATGGTGTTTGCATATAAATGTGTCTTTGCAGTGTGTGGACACAACCACCATACAATGAAAAAAAAAGAATTGTATATATATTGTATATTAATTCTCAATAATCAAGCCGTTTGGATTTTCTGAGCAATATGATGTCATATAGCTCATACTCCGCCTACGACCCCTGATGGACTGTCCCGTATTAGCATATATCTCATATTGGCATATTTCCGCCCTCAGCTATTTGTATACTGTCCACAAAGGCAGCACTTTATGTGACTTGTGTCGACACACCCCGTGGAAGAGAGGGTTGCTGTGAACAGAGCTGTTTTTGAGGAGGTAAAATTGTGTTGTTTTTTCACAACCATTGAATTTTAACCAAAGTATGTTACAAACTTTACATAAGGACCCTAAAGAATCATACCAACTTGTGGAAAATGGGCATCCGATGACCCCTTTAAGATGTTAAAGAGGTGGTTGATTATGATTTCAACTTTAGTTAGTGTGTAATGTTGCTGTTTAAACAAACAACATCTGCAAAGTAACGACACTCAAGGATCTAAGCAAAGGGAGATATTTGCTTTTAAAGAAATGTCTTTTTTAAGGACTACAACAAATGGATAATAGGGACTACATATTCCTCCCAGGGGTAGGTGACATCACTAACCCTAAGATTCTGTTGCATTCTACATGTTGTCACTTCTTGGGCCCTATCTTGCACCCAGCGCAATTGACTTTGAACACCGACGCATGTATCATTCCTATTTTGCACCCGCGCACAGCGGACTTTTCCCTCCACAGACGCACGTTGGTAAATTAGGGAATGAACTTGCGCTCGCGGGGGGCGGTTCAGCGCAAAGAGGAGGCGTGTTCCGGCGCAAAACTTCCATGGTGCTATTTTCCAGTTTTAGAAAGCAATTGCGCTACTGACCAAGAAAAAAACAGTCTAAAGACAGTGGCGCGTTGCGCGTTAGTGATATGGTATTTTAAGGGCGCGTGCTTGGCCATAATGTAGTGTGTTAACGCGCATCCACTTTGATTCTCTAATATAAACAGACGCAGCAGTTTTCATTTTTGCAAATCATACATTATTACAAGGAAAAATATTAACACACGAGGGAAATCATTGTTGTGTTCGTGAAGATGTGAAAAAGATCTATCTAGATTTAAAAAAAAAAAAAAATCTAGATTAGGCTACACATTTACCCAAATTATATGTCTGTTTAACCGAAGCTAATTTGGGCAAGCAAATTAATTAAGCCCAATGTCACTTCTCTGTGTTTTACGGTCCTGACGAGAACGTCGGCCTCCTCGGCTGTGAACTACTCCTGGCGTGCGCTGGCAAACCCGCCGTTATAATAGCAATCCGCCGTGGAACAAGCGCGTCTGCTCTTAAAGGGAATGTGAGAGGACGCTCTGATTGGTTTATTTCACGTTACGCCCAAACCACACCTATGAATAATGAAGCTACTTCAGACCAACCCCTTTTAGATTTGCGCCGGGCGCAAGAGTCGTGTATCCCGCCGGGAAAATAGCAACAGCGCCGGGATCCGCCCACAAAGTTACTTGCGCATTGCGCTTTGACACTTGCGTTTCAGATCGTTAAAATAGGGCCCCTTGAGTGTCTCCGTCATTGACAGACTCCGGTTTGAACATAAAAGTTTGAACAGTTTCTGACATTTAAGTTTGAGTCTACAAGCTGCACACACAAACTGTTGTAGCTCCGCCCTCTTTGCTGGGAGCAGCAGCTCATTTGCATTTAAAGGGACGCACACAAAACGACACGTTTTTGCTCACCCTCAAAAAGTGACAATTTTAACATAGTATAGAAAATTGTCTGTGGGGTATTTTGAGCTAAAACTTCACATACACACTCTGGGGACATCAGAGACTTATTTTACAACTTGTAAAAAGGGGCATTATAACATCCCTTTAAGACTTGCTTTCATAAATGGTATCTTTAATATAAGTGTATTTTGCTATCTATCTATCTATCTATCTATCTATCTATCTATCTATCTATCTATCTATCTATCTATCTATCTATCTATCTATCTATCTATCTATCTATCTATCTATCTATCTATCTATATTTCAATTAACTGTTTTTTTTTTTTAGCCAGAAAAGACCCTTCCTAATGACCAGAAGATCATGTAGTAGTGGATATGTATGATAAGTAATGACTATTAAAGGATGTATAAGTTTGCAGTTATGATGCTCTCACAGTCTTCGTTATCAGACCCTCTAGTTTCTCGGAGCTGAAAGGTCCAGTCAATAAATTCAGATTGGCAGAGACAAAGCATCAACACACAATTAGATCCAGACACTCAAACGCACAGGGGATATTGACAGCAGTGGACTAGTGCTGCGTGGGGGCAGAAGTGTTACTGTCCAGACGGGCTCATTCTGCTCAAAGATGCCTACAGATAAACGCCTCCAAACACTCAGCCTCAGAAATAAGAGGAAACAACACTAATTATTCATTTCCCTCTTCTTCTGTCGATCCTCGTTACCACAGCATCTCCTCTCCGTGTATCTCATCAATACTAATCGACTGAGCATGTGTTCCTACAGCTGCAAAAGTCAGTCGAGGTGACGCTGTGCTGGTGGACAACCTTTGGATTATCTGGTTAGTCTTATTTCCAAGAGCAACGCATGTTCTGAACCAGGTAGTCCTGATAGAGAAGAGCTTCTATCCCAATGGAGACATTTTCAGCTCTAATCCCAATGTGAATGTTTTGTTTACTTAGATACAATCGAAATAAACATGTTTACCAAAACAAAGATACAGAAATAAAATCCCACAGTGTATATGTGGAGATGAGTTCATTAACAGTGAACCGTCTGTGGTACATGTGCCCTTGAATCTGTGTGCACTGAAGAAAAAAAAAGAAAAACTAACTAAACTTTTTCTTTACGAGCATTTTTGCCAAGTTTTTGTGCTTAAAACAAGAACAATTATGAAAAATAATTACACTATATATATATATATATATAGCATAATACAGAGCGATCCTTTGGTTTTACGATTGCAGCCTTTACTCAAATCTATCTATCTTTGAACAAATCTATCAGATGAGACTGATACCCCATAAAGGCAGAGCATCACCTCGAGATATAACTAATCTGCGATGGTCAAGTGGACAGTACAGCTCGAACATAACAGCGCGGTGTTCTCTAAGACATCTATAATTGGGATTCTGAACCCACTCTGCGCATGAATCGCCAACAGTAATGGACAACAGCCAGGCAATAATAGACTCCTTCAACATTGATTGCAGCTGGTCTTCAAATCTTACGACACCACAGATCATTGTATGGGCTTCAGTTGCTACGGCAACAGCCAATTGGGACCTAAATAAACAATAAACAAAGCTTTCTAAACCCACAGGCCATAATCTCCACCAAGAAGTGCTGCACACTGCCAAAATAAAGACACATATTTCATTTGTACATGCAAGCCAGGAATATAGCCTTCAACTCTCAAAGAGATAAAAAAAAAAAGAAAAAAAAAAGACTGAGCGTGAGAACGTGTGCGACAGTGACATTGCTGTATATATTACAACATCTCTTTTACTTCTGATATACCAATAAAATAATAAGCATTTTCAAGAAATCAACAGTGACATACTGTGTGTGGGTTGGACTTGGAAGCGAGTTTACAGGAGAAGTGTTTCTCAAAGGCAGGAAGTACAAAAAGTATAAGACACATGCATAAACAATTTGCAAAACTAATGTTCATCTTCAGCTATCTATTGTGTTGCATTAATGCTAAAAAACCTTCCTGCCTCTGTAAGTATATGAAATACACTGTTTAATGAATGCAACTATGTCTAAAACCACTTGAATACACATAATATAATAATTTCAACTTGATTATATTATTGGTATATCAGAAGTAAAATAGATAATATACATTCACAACTCTTTGCACATAATGATGACACTGTGTAACAACTGGACATTGATTTATAACATAAAACATTACAGTACAACACTACGTTTGACAATAGATCAAATAAATGCAGTCTATCAATACCATGATAAAAAATCTTATGAATTATGATATACATAAAATAAATCTTACATCATAAACATATGTAAATCATATATTTAATGGGTGAAACACTTATGTCTGAGCATAGAAGTGGAAAATTAAAGAAAACTTGATTGCTACACAGAAGCAACACCCTGCAAGCGAGAGTTAAATGCTAAATTAAGAAAAAAAATGTGAATTGCGTTGAACAAATTGAAGTATGCTCATAAGTTAATGTATTGACTTATCCAACATTAGTATTTCTATCACCACCGCACAAACCCCTAGGGGTTCACAACCCCCGGGGAAAGCCTGCTGTAAGAGAATATCTCACTCTCTTTATATTTTTGCACTATTTCTCTAAGTGGAAGTGGAGCATTCCGGAAGAAGCATGAGTACATAGTGCTCTCTAAGAGCTATGAGGCTCCTGAGGGAACTCCCGCCGCAAAACACAAAACAAGCGGATAAAAGCATGGGCTGGGTCGGGAAAAAAAGCAGTTTGACTTGGAATGGAGTGAATCGGGGAGATTTGAATTAGAAGTGATGGATCTTCGAGAGTGACGGGTTATACGTTTGCACCAGTACAAGCCTTTGGTTATAATCGTTTTTTTTTTGACAGCTATGTTTTTTAAAAGCCATTTCAATTTTCACAAGCCTTTTTTTTTTATAGACATGGACCCAATCTCCAAAACTTGAGATAAACATTTTAGACAGGGTGAGCAATATACTATTCACTTCTCCTCAGAGAAAAGTGAGAACAAATCTCATGTGTTAGGACCAGCAAAGGCACATTTGCTCAGAGCTATGTGGTAATGTAAGAGGTTGTAAGGTGGTTCCATAAAGACCAAAATCAAAATAACCTAGTTTCCTGTTTTACATGCTTTAGTCTCTCATTCAATGTAAATCTATAGGAATTTGTACCAGCTTGATGAGAAATCGCAGGCCAGATTGTTTGGAAAATTATCACACCTCTCCTTCACATTCACACTGTCATTTTTTGGGATTGACAACCGCATTTACTTAAAGGTGTGTGTGTGTGTGTGGTAATGTCCCATTCACACAACAACTTACATGAGCGTCTCAAATACTGACTGTATGTATGTGCAATGGGAGTCTTTTACCTCCAAAGTTACGACAGTGACTTTGGTAGTAATATCAAAGATGGCGAAGTCCATAAAACTGAAATGTCTCATTACTTTTGACTCGACAAGAGTCCAATCAAGATGTGAGTACATCTGTCAAATCTTCATTAACCGACAATTTTGTTCTCATGCTGACATACAGTTCATAGAGCTGAAGAGCTTGTTCAAATCACCAACTCTACATTTACCAAACACTGCAAAACTACACCGAAAAATGACTTAATGAGTTTTTAATTAGTCTGCTTTCCTTCATTCTCAGTAAAAACATCTACAAATGCTAAAACAAGATAAATTTACTTTAGAAGCAGCACTAAGATACTATGACTTGATTTCATGGATTGTATCTTGAATATATTGTATTTTGACTTACTGTACATTACTGTACACTTACTGGCATATTTTTCCGCTTGATTCACTTGTTTATTGTAAAATAAGTGACACAATTTGCCAGAGCAGAAATTTAAAATACACTGTATTAAATATTTTTTTCTATTGAAACAAGTCCTACTGGAAAATTAGACAAATATACATGGTATGAGTCAGTTTATCAAATGACTGCTAAGAATTATCATAAAAGACCATAGGTTAAGTTTATAATTTTACAGAAAAACAACATCTCACCAATTTCCGACATCTCAGGCACAGATGTGACGAAGGGTCCGTCTGGGAATTTGGGAGCGTTGTCGTTAATATCCTGAACTTTTATAATGAACTCCGACTCTGGCTCCAGGGGTTTATTGTTGTTGCGGTCGATGGCTTGTGCATGAAGAACATAATGTGATTTGTTTTCCCGGTCCAGACTCTTGGTGGCGTGGATGTCTCCCGTGACCTCGTTGATGATGAAGATACTCCCTGCTCCTTCACCACTAAGGATGTACCTGACCGAACCATCGCCTTTGTCTGAATTAGAATGCAGCTGAAATGAGAGACAAAGAAATGTTGGTGTGTAACTTCTGATGTGAATCAATACATTGCAATATATTCAATAATCAGGGCTCATTAAGCACAAAATACTCCAATAAACCCTTAAGCTAGAAAACTTTGTTGTACCTTACACTGAAGTTCCTTGTAGACCCGACTGATTTGCAAAAATCATTTGCCTGAGCAGTAATGCTATTGGTTGATATGGAATTTATAAGTGGTTGCTAGGTAAATACATATTCTTTAGGAAGTCGACCTATGAACAGCTTACTTAAAATTATCCCTGCACATTAAACTGGGACAGGAGAAAGAATTTAACATCAAAAAACCATACGCATCACCTTTAAAGTGACTTGAAAAAGAAAAGGAGGATGTTGAATAATGTATTTGCATTTAGCAAACAGAAAAAAAAGAACAGCCTTGAAAGACTTCAACTGCTGAACTGGAGGATCATCCTCGGAGATGTGAAATCTCAGATCATCTAGTGTTGATGTGAGATCTTGCCCTAGTGCAATGTCGAAAGAGAGAGAGAGGAGATGCAAGCCAAATATAAACTGCTTAATTGATGGAAGGAGGATTACTTACAGCTCTCTAGCTGATGGCTACCAACACAGTTAAAGCTTATGACAAATAAAAGACACCGAACATGCACTAACGTAATGTATCTGGATGTTATTTATGTTCTCATTATTGTCAGTGATTTTAAAATATTCTCATTACTGGTTTTGTGCTAATACAATGATTAAATTATGATGATGATGATGATGATGATGATGATGATGATGAATAAATCATGTTATTTTCAATCTTATTTTCTTTTGTTTAAATAATTAGTTTATGTTTTATGTTTATATAATGTGTTTTCGCTGGGGGTCAAACAGATCCCAAACAAACAGTCTTTTATCAGATAACAGATACATTTCTGAAATTTTTTACACAATTTGTGACACAAAAACCTCGCAAATGCGCAAAAGCGCAAATGCCTAATGGCCGTTGGCTGTATCAAAGTCATATAGTTAAGACATCAAACGGGACTAAGGGATATTTATTGATTATAGTTGTTATTTTGAGAAGAACTGTACGTCGTGACACCAAACATAGGCAAAGTCAAACACACCAGAACAAGACTATTAAAGCTGCTATGTCAAATTTTACCCTGATGTATAAATACTTGAAAAAATAAAATAAAAAACTCTCTTTTTTTTTCACATAATGAAATATTTAATTGTCATGAAAATAAAGTCTCAATGCCAAATCAAATCTACAAAATAGGCTTACTTGTATTTATGCACATATATAATTTGCTACTTCTGTTGATTTGTGTAATGATATTGTTTTGTTGATGACTCCTATAGTTTTATTTTCTGCTTAGTTCCTGATTAGTTTGTTGCTATGGTTACTAATTGATTGTTTGATTATGTTCACCTGTTCTTCATCTAGCTTCCTTTGTATCTACTATTTACACCCCTTTTGCTTTAGTGTGGTTTGCATTTCTCCAGCAAAATCCTGTGTATTGATTTAGTCAAGAAAGACTATTCTGAAATACCCTTCTTGTCTTCGTCTTTGTGTGTTATGGCAACCACAGACTGTTACAATATGAGGGTAAAATGTGACCTGGATACGTTCTTGAAAGCTTTCGTAAGATTCATCCATCTAAATGTCAACTGCATTTTCAGGACGTCTCGAAAGTCTTTGCACTTACAATTACCTCTCTTTAGGGACTGAAAGAATGGCCAGGCGTGAAAACAAACCGGTACATGGCTGGGATGATGTCTGCCTGCATGCCCTCAAGATGCACCGAATAATAATAATTTAAAAAAGCCATAAAAGACAACACTGTCATTCCCAAAGCATGGTGAAAAATGACAAGAGCGGATAATGTTTCAGGAAGGCATAATGTGAACCCATGGGATACCTGTGCACTGGTGTCTCAGCTCTGCACACAAGTAGTCTGCTCATTGCATGGTGTCTCAAGGCTCATTGGTTTTGTGATAAGGCAAAACATTGACAGAACACTCAAAGCACTGAAAGCCTTGGTTCTCCTGAGTGTTTTATTGTCACTATCCAATACATGTTAGATTGTGATCCACTCAAGCTCAGTTTAATGACTCAAGCACAGACTAAAGCAAACAAATACATACACCTCGAGCCATCCAATCATTTATAGCCTAGTCCACAGGAATTCAACATTGATGCTGTTTACTTTTTTTTAATACATTACTAATCTTATCGTGCCTTATCATCAGTGCACATTTGCAGAGATGAATGGATTATGTTAGCCGTATGTTTTTTTAGGCACTGGAATAGCAAACTTGCATTCAAGTGTGGATTCATTCTTATATTGAAACATCCACTCTTTCATGATCCAATAAATTCCAGATGGATAGAACACCTACGCTATTTTTCTCACTGATGATCTTGTTTCACTCGGAAATATGTCACATTACCAAGTAAAATAGGTTGGGACTAAAGGATTGTGATGTTGGTAAAGATACATTTTAATATATATAAACTCTTGATTTTGTTTTTGGGGTCTGAATAGGTTTTCATGCTTAAATGTTCAAATAAAACATATATTTTCATATATTTTACATTGTTGCAGAACCTCTCTTTGCAGTCTGTCAGTAACGCTCTGTTTAGTAACTGTCTCTATGAAGCCCCTTCTTCCGAATAGCGCAGTGTGCTCTGATTGGTGGGCTTGACCAGTGTGTTGTGATTGGTCAAACTAAACCAGCCTGCACCCCTTTGATGTGTACAATTGTAAACTCAAGACAACAATAAAGGCATTTCAGGGAGTTCAGAAAGAGTGTGCGCACTGATATACTTTGTAACTTTGCAGACCTTTTTCATGTTTAAGCAGCAACATTACATGTTAAAGAATGTGAAAATATAACAAAAGCATAACAGGACCCCTTTAAAACAAACATATCGATATAACCTCAAATGTTTCTAATCAAATATTTCTGAGAGTAAATTATCTCATTGGTGTGTCTGTTTTTAGTTCCTAAGAACGTTTAGGAGAAACATCTGAGATAAAAGAGAAATGTTTGAGCAACCAAATTTTCCTCTGGGCTCAGTTCTGTAGACTGAAGAAAAGTGCAGTTTAATATAAAACGAGGCATTTCCTTCATTTAATCGAAATATTGTGTCATTTTTAATCAAAGCTCAGCTGGTCTAATGGTCGTTTAAGGCATACTCAACTCAACACAAATTAAACACTTTAAATATGTTAGAGAGTACAGATAAGATCCCAGACATCGATTATGAAGTTATAATCTGATAAGAATGTATTACAAGGACCGCAGTATTGTCTTTGCAGCCCAGTTTGTGGACATTAGAGAAAAATGGCAAAAAAGATATCGGACACTTCAATCACACCATTTCATGGAGGGGTGAAACTCTTTCCCTGGGTTATTTGTCTGTTTGAGGCCAAGAAATGTCCAAACCGTGGCCGCTAATACAAACAGCGATGCTGAAATTAATTCGTAATTAAAGGAAAGCGGGGCTGATTGCACAGCCGGGTCGTCGGCGAGAGTGAACTGTCCGTTTCTGTCAGTAAACAGAGCACTCAGGCTAGCAGTCAGTAATTAGCTGAACGGTCAGAGCTCACACTCGGGCTAGAGCCTCTCCAATCAGAAGACAAGTTAATGAGACTTTATGTTAGAAGCCCGTAAACAAAATCACTTGCAGCCACAGTGAATCTGCACCAATTATTTTACATCATCTTCTCAAAAAACAATCCACTTTTTCTGAGCGCACCTCAATCAGAATAAAAAAATAAGCAATTTAAGCTAAGCAAGAGTGCTGCTACTAAATAGCTGAGAAACCTGAATTTCAGGCTAAATGTGTCCAGTTTGTCCAGTATATATATACTTATAATAATTATATATATATACTACCGATTTTGCAGGTTTTCCCACTTACAAAGCATGTAATTTTTATCATAGGTACTCTTCAACTGTGTGTGATGGAATCTAAAACAAAAATCAAGAAAATCACATTGTATGATTTTTAAGTAATTCATTTGCATTTAATTGTATGACATAAGTATTTGATACATCAGAAAAGCAGAACTTAATATTTGGTACAGAAACCTTTGTTTGCAATTACAGAGATCATACGTTTCCTGCAGTTCTTGACCAGGTTTGCACACACAGGGATTTTGGCCCAGTCCTCCATACAGACCTTCTCCAGATCTTTCAGGCTTCGGGGCTGTCGCTGGGCAATACGGACTTTCAGCTCCCTCCAAAGATTTTCTTTTGGGTTCAGGTCTGGAGACTGGCTAGGCCACTTCAGGACCTTGAGATGCTTCTTGCGGAGCCACTCCTTAGTTGCCCTGGCTGTGTGTTTCGGGTCGTGGTCATGCTGGAAGACCCAGCCATGATCCATCTTCAATGCTCTTACTGCGGGAAGGAGGTTGTTGGCCAAGATCTCGCGATACATGGCCCCATCCATCCTCCCCTCAATACGGTGCAGTCGTCCTGTCCCCTTTGCAGAAAAGCATCCCCAAAGAATGATGTTTCCACCTCCATGCTTCACGGTTGGGATAGTGTTCTTGGGGTTGTACTCATCATCCTTCTTCGTCCTCCAAACACGGCGAGTGGAGTTTAGACCAAAAAGCTCTATTTTTGTCTCATCAGACCGCATGACCTTCTCCCATTCCTCCTCTGGATCATCCAGATGGTCATTGGCAAACTTCAGACGGGCCTGGACATGCGCTGGCTTGAGCAGGGGGACCTTGCGTGTGCTGCAGGATTTTAATCCATGACGGCGTAGTGTGTTACTAATGGTTTTCTTTGAGACTGTGGTCCCAGCTCTCTTCAGGTCATTGACCAGGTCCTGCCGTGTAGTTCTGGGCTGATCCCTCACCTTCCTCATGATCATTGATGCCCCACGAGGTGAGATCTTGCATGGTGCCCCAGACCGAGGGAGATTGACCGTCATCTTGAACTTCTTCCATTTTCTAATAATTGCGCTAACAGTTGTTGCCTGGGAAACAGGTCAATTTAGCTCAAAGGGAATTATTAATTTATTGGGAATTTTGAAAGACTTGCTTATTTTACAGCCGAACAAATTAATCGTCCAGCACTCAGTTAAATGGGCCGTAACTATCAACCCTGGCGGATATTAATATCCAAACAATAGTGAAAACACTATTTTTATCAGCACGGTAACAAGATCAGCAGTTTAAGACATTAAATCTGTAAGCACATAACACAAAGAACACTTCTCTTTAAATACAGACAATACTTTATTCATTATTCTAACACATAAAACTAATATCTAACACAAACACATGCACCCACACATTCACATGAGTTGCAGAAAGAAAGAAAGTGATGAAAAAATTAGTTTTACGAGAATGAAATGATGAAATCCCAAGTTTCTAGCAATATACTGTATGCACTTTATAAGACCTAACCTAAATGAACCATCAATCATTAATTTAACCCTTATACGTTCTTATTTCTGATACGTGGTTATTATTACATTTAAATCAATGCACCAGTTCTGCTAGGATCTGGAGTTATTCATTGCTTTTGTTGGTTATGTCTTTGATGGGGATTCCCTTCGTTGGTCTTTTGCTTAAAAGGGATTTCCCAGGATCGTTGATTCGCTGGAGACATTTTAGTGTCTGGAGTAACGTCTTGGGAAGCCAATCACAGTCTTGTGTGTTGGCAGATAATTGGAAGCGGAGTCTCTGCAGTTTGAAGTTAAAGTTTGAGCCGGGCAAAGACTAGAGTCGTGGACAAAAACGTAGAAAACGAGACTCGCAACGGAAATAAAAATAACTAAGTGAAGCGAGAAAAGAAAATAAGTGAGGCAGTTGGCTTTTTTCTTCATTATGGTAACTTTATGACTCCTTAAAACCATCCTTAACCCATTTTCATCTGATCGGATCTCATCTCGTCATCTCATCTAATGCTTTACACTTTGGAGTTCTGACCAATTAGGTATGGTTTTTGGTTCAGGGTGTGACTGTCTCTCCTCCTCTCGCATAAATTACATGTTATCTGATTAGTCACACGGTCTCTTAAATGTCCCACTCTAGCAAGGTATGATTTATATACATGCATTTTATAATAAGAGTACAAGACATTTTACATGGATTTGATTCTAACCACAATTCAAGAAATGAAAAATCATTCATATTGATTTCAAACACTCCATGCTTACAAGAACTAATAAATAATTATTAAAAAGGACATAAACAATGAGTGATTGTCAACATCACAGTATGATAGTCAAATGTGTGTGTTGCAGACATTATGTATAACTATGCGATTAAATGATGTTTGAAGTCCGTCTAGCATTGTTTTGGAATGATCTGATGCATTCGGATATGGGAAGGCAGTGGTTTTAACCATCTTTTGCAGCGATTTTTGTGTGAGCATATCAGTGAACACCCCTGACCACTCGTGAGTTTTACGTCTTTGTAAATGAAAGCTTAATGCATTTTAGGAAGGATTGTTCCAGTGCACATATGCAGCCATTGTGGAAGTGCACCTATGCAGCCATTGTGGAGGTGGGGGGTGCTACCACAGAAACCGAAAATTCTCGGGCAAGCAGCATGTGTCCAAATTTCAATCTTAACCGTTCGATTTCATCAGAAACTATCTGAAAACAGGGCTTTAAGTGTAAAATACAGATATTGTCCTTTAAAGAGGATTTTCTTCCTGCGTTCAAGAGAGAGGTCAAACAGAGGTCTTCAAGAAGAAGATCTGTTTTGGATCACTATGATTTTCCTCATTCGACTCAAGACATGCCATCTCCAAACCAATCTGTCTTTTTAAAAACTGCCAAATATGGACATCTTTAGTGTTTGTTCTCTAGTTCATCTCTTACAAGCGCTCTTTGTTTTAAAGCTGTGGAGGAGTTAGTTAGTTAGCTCAGACTGGACAGGTCTCTTATTTATGGTCCTGGATTGCTGATTTGGACTCTACATGGAATTCTGATTCTTGGTCAGTTTGAAAGGATCATCTCTGTCTGGTCCGTTCTCAATTCTCAGTTCTCAAAAAACAGAAAACACGTTTGTGCGAGTGAAAAGTTTCCTATTTTAAGCATTCCAGTTTGGTGTAATTTACTGCTGCTGTTGCAATAATGGCATTGTGATAATGGGTACTGTTGGGACTCCCTGTGACGAATAAAACAGGATTCATTGTGAAATCCCAAACGCTTCACCATCAGGACTGCTGAACCAACCCCATTCCTTTTACACCCCGGCTCTGCTTCCAAATTTGGTCCCGGCCACACAAGGGAACATAAATTTCACTTAACCTGCAGTCAGGCTTCTAATTTGGCCACTGACTTAGCTGGGCACAGGCTAATATATCACACTCTGTCTCTGCACCGGCTCCTCTGACGCTCAGTCAAGCCCTCACTAATGGCAGGAAATAAAAGTGGCACTGGGTCAATAGAGCCAAGACCAGTCAGCTAAAACACAGGGTGGGCCATCATTTCTGGAGTGATAACAGAGTGCAATGTATTAACTTTATCAATTAAATTTAAGCGGCACATATAAAACTGAATCCGCTCAGTATATCAAATACAAATATATCAAGCCAACCAAACATATGAAGCTAAAATATTAAAAGGCAAAGCAGGTGTGACACTAACAACATTGTGAGAAGAAACGTCTCCTTCACTTAAACGAGTTCTTTCTGAAGAGAGAAAGGCATATACATGGTGTGAGTTCAGATTTAATCAGCAAAAACACATTTCTTAATCAGTATTTTTAGTGTTCAAGTTATACAAAGTGTAAGACTTGCCTTAAAGAATGTCAGACTCAATAAACTAGCAAATAAAGTTTATTTATCTTTTACTCCATTGGCAAACCTTTTTTTAAAATCATAACAACAGTTTTGCTTATAAACAAGAAATTTAAAAGACTTAATTTAAGACATATTCTTTGAAAACAAGTAATATAATATAATGTGAGTAAATTCATCTTTAAAGATGCTTAGATAATTAGAGAAAATTAGAAAAAATATGATTGTGATTACTTTGACATGTAATGTCTAAAAGTGTTGATTTCAATGTCTGACTCCAAAAAATTTAGAAATTAAGTTTGTTTTTCTTACTTGAGAGTTTTTATTCTTTGTTTTAAATAACCCATGATTCATTACATTTTTAGATTTTTACTTAAAAACAAGAAATGATATTAGAGTAAGAAAAAAAATAATACTTTAAGATATACCCTTTGAAAACAAGTAATTTAATATTGTGCATGTAATCTGATCTTTAAGGATTGTTAGGCAACTTTTCCAGAAAATGATGATTAAGGTTTTTGTGATGTCTAAAAACAAGAAATAGCTTTTCTACTAATTACTTATTTCTTTTAACTTTTTACTGCCTTTTTGTGTTGTTCACTCATCAAAGACTTCGTTATTTCTAGATTTGATCCACCCCCCCTCAGAGTGTCCTTAAAAAATGACACCTTGAATAAAAAGACTCACACTTGTACAGCAACATCCACAGGAGACTGGTACCTCTGAATAATGCTCACAGTAACCCTGTAACCTTGGAAACCCAGCAAATTAACTTCTTCCACTTTTTATTTCCATCTGACAGAAGACAGCAACTGATCTTTCTAAAACCTGGCTAGTTTTTATTGCATGCATAAGACATTATTCCAGAATTTCTAGCAACATTTCCCATAAAAGTTACCAAATATAATTTTCAAAAGTTATTACTAACTTATAAAATTATGATTCACTTAATGATCTACTCATCTAATGTTTGGTATTATATTATGTGGAGTCAAAATTACCCGAAATTGTTTTGAAATTTTGAAGCAAAATGAGTGAAGACAGGTTTCATTAAGTGTGAGTCAGGATGGATGGAGTGTGGGATAGAAAAAAACCTCCCAAAGACAGGACAGAAAGTCGTTGAGATGCGGGAGAGAGACACAGAAAGACAGAATGAAGGAGAGGGAGATGGAGGGAGTATGAGGAGGAGCGAAGGAGAATGAGGTCAAAGAGTAAAATAAACTCATCAATCACCACAGAGCTTTATATTCACAATTAGTAAGGTGGACTTGTCTCTGATTAAACTTATCCTTTTTTCCTCTGAAGAGCTTTTAATCAGTCTCTGTGTGTGTGTGTGTGTGTGTGTGTGTGTGTGTGTGTGTGTGTGTGTGTGTGTGTGTGTGTGTGTGTGTGTGTGTGTGTGTGTGTGTGTGTGTTTGTGCGCGCGTGTGTGTGTGGTGGTTCAATAATCGCTTCATTTTCTCTAGCCTGCACTTTTCTAATCAGGTGCATTTGGTCAACACTGCACCAAAAAAAAGAAAAAAGAGTGCAGCTGTAGGAGAAAATTATATTTCTCAGATGTTGCTCTTTCATAGCTCAGCAAACTATTTTCAAATTTTATTTACACACTCAAGTACGTCTCAGATGTTTCTCCTAAAATAAAACGGCAAAAATGTTATCATTATTGAGTGTACAAATGAATGAATGAATGAATGAACTGTTTCTCCAAGCCAGCAATCAGATTAAATGGGATAATTTTTCATATTGACTTTACAGATTGTGTAACTTTAATTGTGAGAACTTTTGAGACTTTTACAAACTTCCTGGCAAACATTTTGAGACACTTTCTTTTCTTTTCCATTCAGCCTTCATTTAATGTCAGAGAAAGAATTGAAAAATTAAAGACGTTTAAAGGGGTGGTTGATTGCGATTTCACTTTTTTTATTTTAAATAGTGTGTAATGTTGCTGTTGGTGCATGAACAGTATCTGCAAAGTTGCTGCGCTGGAAGTTCAACATAAGCAGAGATATCGTCTTTTAAAAATCAGGAAGTTTAATGCCTACAAAAACGACTGGAATGGGACTACAACGAGATACTTCCCGGGTTTTATACGTAGCTAACCCATACATTTACATCAACCCTCCCTCCGGAATATGCAAAAAATGGGGCGTGGCCATATTTCTGCGGCGTTGTGGAAGAGGAAGAATTATAGTGGAGAGCTGTAGCCATGCCGTCGAAAGTGTGTTATTCTCACCCAGCTGTCATGTCTTCGGTGTTCGGGCTTCCTATGGACGCTTTAGTTCGTCAACAATGGCTACAATTTCTGTTTTATTATGTTCCTGAATATTACAATCGTAGCTCTCTGTGCTGCGCATTTTACGGAAGACAGCTTCCAGAATCCCCACGAATTCAATGCCGGATTAAACAAGAAACTGTTTCTAAAACATGAAGCAGTTCCAACTTTAAACGCAGAGGCAGCCGTTGTTGGGCCACAACCTGTAAGTAAGACTTAATAATTTTAAATGTATTTGCATGTATAATTTCAGACGTAATGTTTTAGTTTTATCAGGGACGTAAACAAATGCCAGCGCTCCCGTTATAGCCACTTAATTATGCTATTTCGTGTGTCTATGACAAACGCGTACAAACATTTTGAACCTGCAATTTGTAATTATGTACTAATTTTGTAAATGTATTTTCCATGTATACTTTATGAAGTAATTTTTCGATTTGATCAAGAACGTAAACCAATGCCAAAGCTGTTTGTTTATAGTAGCCAGTTAGTTCGATGCCATTTTGTGTGTAAGACAAACGTGTAAAGTAAAAAAATATATATATGTAATCGCAACAGCAAACTTCAACTGCGGTATTACTCAGTCATTTATTCAGTTATATTAAATGTTTAATCAGGAGAAACCCGTATCTCAAAAGCTAACAAGTGTCAGCAGTGGCATTTTCAAGTAACAGCGTATCGAAATTATTATATAATAATAGTAGAATAGAATAATAAAAAAAATGTACCATTCAGAAACGTTTTGTAAGAGCCGGGTTTGGGGAGGTTCTGCTTGACTCTTCATTGCCGCTTTCTGGGTCTGACTCTGGCTCAAACTGTACGGTAGTATTGAAACCATTATTTACATTTGACCGGAGCACATGCAACTTTCGCCCGTAAAGGTGATGGGCGTGAAGTTTCCGGAGAACGTGCACTGCCAGTTTAGCCAATTACAACGCACCGGCCCAACTAACCAATCTGAGCCCATGCCTGTTTCTGAGGGAGTGGTTTCATAGAATCAGGAAGTCAACCGGTCGTTCAAATGACAGAGGAGAAAGCGGCTTACAATAAAGGTCAAATTTATGAAAAATAAGGCTTAAAAAAAAAAAAAAAAAACGAAGACATGTTATATTGCACCCCATAAATACAATCATGCAAAGAAAAAAAGCAGTAAACCACCCCTTTAAGGGAGAAATTCCTAAGGGAGAAATTGACTTTGCTGTAGAGATGATATATTATCTTTATACCGGTAAATATATATTTGCATCACAGAGCTGTTGAATGCTAGATTCTGATTGGTTGACAAACGTTCTAAGGTGTGCAATTATTTTCAGGGAAACGCACGGCTAAAGTAGTTCCAGCCAAGTCTTGACCGCATTACAGATTCATATCACTTCACCAAATGACATTCGCTAATGTATATAGCAAATAAATATAGTAAACAATAGGATAAAAACTACAAAAAAAAGTAAAATAGTTTAGCAACTTAAAAGCTACATGACGTTTCTTAGGTGACGAGGTGCAGATAAACGTAGTTGTTATTAGTAGATGCTGGTGTCGAAACCTGTTGAGTGTTGGTAATTACCACACGCTTAATCTCTCTCTCTCAAAACATTATTACAAGCTTACCGTTTTGAATCGAGCTATGGCAAGATAGTTTTGAACACTGGCTGGTTATGTACTTGCTCAAAAAATTTTTTGGGATCATTTAACCCCAAAAAAGTTACAGACTGGAGCTTTAAAATGATCTCTCAAACAAACTGTAATGAACATTTTAGATAAAACTTCATAAGAGAAGGCTAAAGTTTAGCCTTGAACACTTTAGCTTCCCCATCCTGCGCTACTCAAAGTGGAAACGGTTCCTTGACTCTGCCATTGGACCATCCATATATAACCATATGAATAAAACATTCAAACACCTTTTGTATCAGAACATGTCAAGACCTGTAACGCTGACAGAGCAGAACAGACACACTTGAGGCTGGAGGGTTTTTTGGACACATTATGTTGAAATATACTCAAAGCATTTATATAAACCTAGTAAAAACCCTTCAGAGGCTAAAAGTCAGGCACCAGAGGCCAAATACAAATATTTGCCATCTTTCTTCAGCTATCTGCTTGAGTTACACTGGACTTTTCAATATGCATATTTTTCTTTACTTGTAAGCCATATTTTGGTTATAAATGTATTATTAAGGAGTAAGTGTAAGATTACATGTTAATATGAGAGATTGTACGATCCACATGGACCCAAAAAACACAACTTTAGTGTGAGGCTCTCCAGAACTTTTTGTGTGTTGTTGCAAAAAATGTTTCGCAGCACGACTTCCAGTTTGCCAGGAAAAATAAAGTTGTCTGAGTGTCTGGAGTCAGTTGAGGCTGGACATAATGAGTTTTCTACTCATTCCTCAGAGTGAACTCATTTTGATAAAAGATCATTGTTAAGGGAAATCTTAAAAATGCTGTGTATAAAATAGATAAGACTGCAGATTTTGTCCTTACAGAAAATAAATATTTTTGGATGTGCACTGTAAAATCCAATAGCTTTCCTGACTCACTTATACTTAGTAAACTTTACTCAGTAATATAAAATACATACTTCTTACTAGGTTTTGTTGAGTTAAAGGCAATTGCAGCGTGAAAATAACAAGTTACTCAATCATTTGAGTGACGCTTACTTGAAATAAGCAAGTAGCAACAAAGAATGCAATCACGTTACTAAACCATTAAGAGGCAGCAGTGAAATAAAGAATGCCTAATGTGCAGAAAAAACAAAGAAGAAGAAGTGGCACTTGTGAGAGCATGCGTAATAGATTCTGTGCGCATTTTCGGGTGTGAGCATGTGCTCAGTAGAAGCTACCAACGTTCAATTTCCTCGCAACAACAGTGGTGCCTGTCGGACTGTGCTGACGCATTTGCTGGAAATGTACCGATTTCATTGCTTGTGGAATATTAAGGTAAGTTTTCAATCAAGTTATGTTTTATTTGTGTGTGAATTTGTGTTTCTGTCTGCTGCCTCAACATTAGCTAACATTTGTTAAACATTAGCAAAATAACAGCCAGAGCACATGTTTGGTGCAATCTTGGTTTCACCTAAAAAATCTTATTTTAACTGAAAGTGAAAATTTAAATGTAGCTACAGCAAATTTTGTGTTTTCCCCGAGTTGACACAGTGGATGTATATTGGTCGAATGTTGGGTATTAACAACACAGAAATTTGAGCAGCAGTGCATTTCTAGGTTGATACAATGCCAACTTAAATTTTTATTTTCATGAAGATATTTAATAAAAAAATACATTTCTAATAACTTTACAAAACTTTCAAGCAATTATTTTTCATTATGACAATAATTAATTCTACATTTACAATCAACTGCCAGGTGTTAGCTTTCAAATGAGATCATACTTGTGCTTTTAGTACAAAGGGTTAATGAACTGTAATGAAGTTAGTAAAAAAACAACACTTTCTTTCAAATAAGTACTATTATTTTTTAAGTAAATGTGGTTGCTGTTCTGTAATTATACTTAAGTGAGGATTGTTTATACTCTTAATTTTTTTAAATTATTTAAACTCAATCTGAATCTTCAAATATTAATATAAGAGGATATATATATATATATATATATATATATATATATATATATACTTTTTATATTTATATTGGAAAACAAGCATTATTCTGTAATGCTTGTAAATTATTCACATGTGTCTTTAATCTACAAATCTCATCACTGTAAGTGGAGCTTTGTTTTTTACTAAGACATTCTTTGTCCTTTACAGAAGTGCTTGTGGCGACTGGCTTGAGGACTCTTCACAGCTGCTTTGTCAGTGTTGGTCTCAATACACTGGAGGTGAGATAACAGTAGACAACATTTTGGAGGATATATATATATATAAACACATGCACATTAGATGACCGAAGACTTACAACTTGCACCTAAAATTTCCACTTAAAATAATTTTTTGCAGATGCAGTGGACCTGTAAGCAGTGTATTTTTTTCTACAGACAAAAGAGGAATGAAGATAGACTAGAGGCTGAAAGAAAGCTCCTGGTTGAAGAAATGAAAAAACGGAACCTCAGTGAAACTGTCATTGGATCTAAGATGGACCAGACCTTCCCACTGCGGAGACAGGAGATTGTGGAGGCTGAACTTGTAGTGAAAACCCTGGAGCGCTGGCCAGCCCTATTTACAGAGACAAGTACGTATTGATATTGCTATGCTTTTTTGTTTGTTTTCTCCTATGACAAAGTGTGTATTTAGGTTTTAGGACTGGTAACCAAAGGTTTTCCAAAATTTCCACTCTGGCTCAAGCCAGTCTACTCACTTACATTTTTTCTGTGTCTTGTAGGTGTTTGCTGAGTTCAACCGGATAGCTACGACAAACTTGGAGAATGACTTTGTTGGAGAGAAACTGGCTGAAATTGTGCAGCAAATTAATTCAAGGGTCAGTAAACTACAGACGTGTTAGTCTGTGCTGTTCTCTGCACTGTTAAGCAAACATGGTTTCACCTTTTTCATATACACTTAATGTTTGTATTGTAACTCTTGAACTTTATTTGTTCTATCCACTTCTAGAAACCAGATGTGACAGCAGTGCGTACCCTTGTTCTCCAAGCATCTCTGTTCTTCTTGGTGATGACCCCTGTAACTTCTACAACACCTCCTTTGTAAGTTCTCACATCTTAAAGGAGCTCATACTGTATGTCACTGTGTGTTCAGAACAGAGATGGGCTGCATGCTGTGACAGTTCAAGGGATACTCCACTTTAAAATGAAAATTCTGTCATCATATACTCACCCTCATGTTGTTTCAAACCTTGTATGAATTTCTTTCTTCTGCTGAACAGACAGTTTCTGGTCTCATTGACTTCCATAGTATATATTTTTTCCTACTATGGAAGTCAATGAGACCAGAAACTGTCTGGTTAAGCTGATATTCTTCTAAATATCGTCCTATCTGTTCAGCAGAAGAAATAAATTCATACAGGTTTGAAACAACATGAGGGTGAGTATATGATGACAGAATTTTCATTTTATAGTGGAGTATCCCTTGAACGGTCACAGCATGCAGCACACAGAGTGATATACAGTATCTGAATAAATTGTATATTGGGACAGACATCAGAGCTTAATTTCCTTCATGTTCTTAAGCTGGGTGTAAAGTGAAAACTTAAATAAAAATAGGCTGGAGGGAAGTGTTGGCAGGACAGATGACTTGATGACAATTGATAATGCCTATCAACATTTACTTGTTGTAATGTTGTTTTTCGTTGGTTGTATACAGGATTCTGACAGTAATGAGGCCTGGGCCCAGGTATCTGTTGGGTTGCTGACTGTCATCAGTGAAGATGCGCCTCTCTCTCCAAATCATCTCCATCTCGACTTAGTGTCTACTGCCATCATTCTTGAAGGAGGTATTGTAATGGACATTCTCCAGAACCTACCTCAAGCACTTTGCCTCTTGTTTGGGCTATGCGCTACACTTGGACTACCCTAAAGCTATGAAAAACACATTCAACGAGTGATGCTTGGCCTGGGACAGAACAAACTTGACACAGTGGATGTTTTTCCACAAATGACAATGTTGTGTACTGTATATTACTGGGAGATTATTGAAAAACAATTTTGGTACCGTTGTATATGTGCAGATAGGCAAACATTCCGCTGTCCGTTCCGTTGTTCACACCCCTGGGTGTTGCTTTCACTCTGTACTTTGAAGAATGTTTTTATTTTTATATTTTATGGCAGTGTAATAAGCGTGTGTGCGCATTCTAGTTCTGTAAGAAGACATATTCTGGGGTTGGCGCTAATACCTTGACATTGATAATTTTAGTATGAATTTTGTCTTTAAGTGGTACTGATCACTTATAGTAATGACTAATATTTTAATCTCTTCGAAACCAATTAGTATCTCTATCAGCTGTCTAAAGTACAGATTTGACTGTTTTCCCAGTACACATCTCTGTACTGGATACACTCATAAAAACAAGTATATTTCTCAAAAATTAATATTAATACATATAATCCGGTTAAAAAAAGTGAACTTATCAGCCAAGTCAAGAACTCAAAATTGTGAAATCCTGTGCCAAAATTTGATTGATTGAAATAACAAGGTTTATCTGGACAAATAAGATGATAAAATACAATCAGAATAAAATTAAAAATGTCAAGGTAATGTATACTTTATCAGATTCAAAAGGTTTTAAGACTTTGATTTTAACATTGGAAATTAAATACCAATGGTTAATGTTCAAAGAATAAACCTGTTTTTCAACTATAATGTGGTTGTGTGTTAAATATTTCTATTTTATGATACTTTATACTTATTCTCTGGTACATTTGTGACAAGTGTATAGTGAGTTCGCAGAACAGAGTTAACATATAGGTGAGCATTTGGTGTTTGAGAATATCTTCAGAATAACAATGTCAATTGATTACTGTAAAATTAATGTTTGAAGTACTTCATTTACAGAAGTAACAGTTACTTCGGTTTGCATGGTTTTAACAAGTAAATCAGAATCGCTTTAAGTAAAGTTCACATGGCATTACTTAGTTGTTTGAAATAGTAATTCTTAGTAGACTATACTAAGTCAGGAGTACATCGCACACATTTATTTTAGTAACTTAAACTCAAGAGTAAGTTTACCATACTAAACAAGGATTTGTTAATACAACACGCAATACCGATTCCACTGTACTTAGTTTTTTAAGTGCAATCGGTTTGCATGCTTTTTTTGAGTAAGCGGAACTAATCAGATTTTACAGTGTGTAATTTGTCTCCGACTGCAAAATCTTTCTAAAATAGTGGCCGTGGGAGCAACTCCAGTTTTCCCTACAATCAGGGAAAAAATAAATGCAGTTGTCACTCATAATGTATGTGGTCAGCATATCTATATACATACAGGTCAAGTTAAAGGAGTCAAAAGTACCAGTATCTGGAAATCAATAAATAATTAAAAACAACAACAACAACTATATCAGTCTTTTCACAATAAACCAACTGAATTTGCATATAATATGCACACATTTGCATACTATACGGATATGTATGTAGAGCTCTGAGTTGAGTTACTGCAAGACTGACTTACTCTAAACTCCAGACACTCCAGAATTAGACGATCTCTCAAGACACTAATCCAGTTTAACATTTTGGTGCCTACTAAAGAATCACAAGATTAAAAATGCAAGATTATGAGAGGGATTTTTGTTTGTACAGCTAAAGAGAGGATCACAGGATTGTCTGAGTCTCCCTGTCTCCTCTTCCTCTTGGGTAATGTATGAGCGTCACATAGACCAAGCCTGAAGTTTTTCAAGGACCCTTCTGTAAGAAGAGCCTGACAGGAGCCAGAACTGCACCGTTTCCCTTTCAAGGTCTGACAATATATAAAGCTGCACCGCCTTGAATATTCCATCACCTGCACAAACATTATATATCATATATGTTACACATGTGTCTTCATGTGGAGGATGAGGAATAACAGTCTCCCAATGTCGAGGATGAACGCACAGGGATGAGTTACGACCACAGCCAAGGACCTTGTAAGACTTTTAGATGATGCATGCTGTGTTTTCTAACTCATGCTTGGTTAAGTCAAAAGAGTCAAAAAAAGTACCTGTACTTAATATTTAAGTTAAAAATATATATATTTTGTTTAAACAAACAATACCAGTCTTTTCACAGTATACTGACTAAATGTGGTACCTGGATGCAGCATATTAAATGAATAACAAGTGCAACAGTTATTAATACTTTATTTTGATATGCATTTATTTACATAACTATTTAAATAATACATAATTAACATTTAATGTCAATATGAATATTTGTATTATTTATACATATACATATGCATAATAGTTTATAAATGAACTAACATTTTTATATTAAAATGTTATTTTTTATATTATGTGTAGCATATATTCATGATGAAATCCTGTTTCTGCCTCAGATGTAAAAATGAAAAGGTAATTTTGAAATAGTACAAATTAAGAAATAGTAACATTGTGATAAACATTTATTTAATTCACATACATTCTTTTAAATAATTAATTTACATGATCTAATATTTCATGTCAACATTGATATTCATACTGATATGCATACACATTAATATTTTTGTATTATATTAATCAATATACAGCATCCAGAATTAATATATTAATATTTATCTATAATTTGTTTTATTATGTTTTATATGTATCATATTTATGTAATCCCTTTTCTGACATCAATTTTTAAAAAATGATTGCAAAATAAATGTAAAAAAAGAAACACAAGCTGCATCCAAAATTACATATCGTCCTCCTATATACAGTAGTAGGCGAAAAACAGTATGTGACTCATAAAGAGTAGGCAAAAGTGAAGTCCCTGGATGACCCATTACTTCCGGCGAGATTCTGAAGTGCGCATACGATGGACACTTTACTATTCCATGAGCCAACGGGAGAGGATTTGTGAATGACAGAGAATCGACTCAGCTGATGCCGGTAGGTCACATGACAATGACAATATGGCGAATGTAGCATGTCCAGATTACAGTCATACTACACACATTCATGTATAGAATGTACTTTTTAGCATAAGTAATAACTTCTTCAAAATAAGTACTAACTCTAGAGAGTATGCAATTTCGGATGCAGCGACAGTCTCAATGTGAGATACACTATTATGAGAAATAGACACAATTGTGAGATATGAAATAAGATATGGCCTTCAATTCATATTTGAGTTCACTGTACCAGCGAAAAATGGTGTTGAAAATTATGAAAATGCACTGGTATTTGCATCAACTACAGAAATTTGGGTAATTCAACTGTAATGAGTTGTTTACATTCATTACAAAATTGCTTCATGGAACGCTGATGAGGTGATTACTCTAATCATATGGTACTTTGACCCCTAAAGGGACAGCTTTTCCAGTCCCTTTTATCCATCTTTGAGGATAAAGATGCAACTAGTGAGGCACTCAACCACATGAATGCAAGAAAATAAAGAGCAGTAGGAAGCCAGGGTCTATCATATCAGTTTGTCATACCTCACGGGAACCTTTCCTGTTCTAATGCAAGCGTCTGCAAGTTTTAATTAAGCAAAGACTCAAAATAAACACACACACACACACAAACGGAGGGGCTGAAGGATTAATTGTCTAGAGTCTTTGCCGATCTAATTAAGGGTCATTTCGCATCATGGCCATATTTTACCAGCCCCTGTGATAGAGGCGGTAATTAAATATGAGGGAGTTAGCCGCACTAACGATCTTGGGACCTTGCCTTTTGCATGCGCATGTCAAATTAAATCCCTCATAACAGCTTGCTCTTAATGGCATTTTATCGTTGCGGATTAGCATATTCTGTTGACGCTGTAAACCTTGTTCAATTTTTGTAAACTGTTTGAGCACGAAGCACAGCGGTGGCCAGAGGGCTTGGGGGTCTCTTAATCCAACCTGCCGTAGTGAACTAACCAATCAGAGCTCTTCAGAAGCAGTCGGGCGGATATGCTAATAAAGGAAGACAAAAAGTAATTATTATTTCATGCAATTAGCAACCTGATAAAGCTCTATTTTGAAGTAATGCAATTTTAAATTAATACCATCTGCTTAATAGCCATGTAGCACTCCAGTTACAATGTAAGGCCACAGTAAAATAAAGTCTAGTCCTCTATGTGGATTTAAAGAGGACCTGTTATACTTTTCAATTTTTTTTTACTTTCTTTAGTGTGTAATGTTGCTGTTTAGGCATGAAAAAGATCTGCAAAGGTACAAAGCACAAAGTCACTCCAAAATGAGTTATTCTCTATATCAGTGTCGCGGTTTCAGAATTCCCTGAAACGCCTCCATCGTAGTCTTAAGTTTTCTTCCAGGAATATGAACCTGTCACAATATCCCTCAAGGCATGTGCAAAAAAAGGGGCATAGCATGGTTGAGTTGTGTTTGTAGAGTGTTGAAACTCACAGTCATTGTAAGGGACGTGACATAATTTCCAAAACACGCTCAAAGCGGTTGACCAATCACAACACACTGGTCCAGCTGACGAATCAGAGCACATTATGCTTTTTGGATGGTGTAAAATGCATATGTAAAATGTAAAATATGAGAAAAATAATGTGGTTTTTGACCATTCAAGCATGAAAACCTATTCTAGACCTAAAAAATCAAGACTTTGAAAAAGGGCATGGCCTCTTTAAAGTTCACTCAAGCATTTCAACACCACACTAATATTGCCATTTTATCAGTATGAACAGACAAAATATATGTGTACTCAAGATGAAAGCTCAGAAATGCGCATATCATTATCTTATGCATTCAATTTGCCTGTCATGGTTAAAGCTAAAACATGAAGATGTAAATGTATAAACCATTTTTTTCCTCATTTTATTGTCATAAAAAGGCATTTTTGTACCTCTAGATTTTCTCTCACAGAGGCAATTTTCCATTGCTGCCTTCAAGTCCTCCTGGGGAGTTTGTACTTATGAGCTCAGAAGTCAGAATTATGCTGAGATTTGCATTCTAATTTTGCTTGGATGGTTTTGGGACTAATTTATGCTTTATATGTATTTTATGCTTCTTATAAATTATTCACAGAAAATGATGGCAAATTAGTGTCACCTCATAAAACAGCTAAATTAAGTATTTTATGCCATTTTATCACTATTCTTCAGCAACGGGTAAATGAAAAAAACTGTGTACAAACTACTGTAAATATATAGCTAACAATTACAATTACAACTTACAATCAAAAACAACTTGATTTAATAATTCAATGTAAATTCAAATTGTAAATGTGAATGACAATTCACAAAGTACTTTGTTTAATGAAAGCAACACATTAATTGGATATATTTAATTATATAACAGTAGATGTGTTAGCAGTTACAACCAGTAAACCACATAATACTGGTTTAAGCTGTTAAAAAAAAAATTAAATATATATTTTTTGGCAGATTTCAAATCGCATACTTCCTGTGGTATTCGGGCAACTGCGGGCATGTGAATGCTAACGGATATCTTTCTCCAGGTATGATAAACACGCTCATTTCTAATGTATTGGTGTCTTTCCTGACCGCTCACCTCATAAATACAGTACAATCATTCCAACATGATTTGAAGGCAGCAAGTAATAATGTCTGTCTCTGTTTCTATCTTTCTCTGTCTGCACGTCTGTCTCTTTTCCCTGCATTGCCCTATGCTTGAGTACCCTGAATACTGATCAACCGCCACACATTTACATATTTCTGAAGATAAGAGAAACCAAACGCTACACAGACAACTTAACCAGCTTCCTACGGCCTCATTGTACAACGCTTCAGCAGAGAGACGTAAAGCACATGGACATGACCTGCTGAATCAATCTCCGCTTCAGAAAGAGAGAGAGACGATACACAAAGAGAATAAAAGGAGGACACTGGGATGGAGCTTTGCCCCCTGCTAACAGTCTCACAGTACCCATTAAACAACGTTTATTGAATCAATTTACGATGCGTAATGCAGTTTTTGAGTACTGGGGAGCTCAAGGACAGTGCCAATGTGTCTTTCATTGAGCTTCTACTGTTATGTGAATAGGTTCTGGCGATACTGAATATCTGTTCATAGCTGACAAATAGATTCCAAAATAAAATGTATACTGTATTTGTATAAGGGAAGGTGAGCTGCACGATGAATCAATAAAATATTGATCTCGATTCAAACACCCACGTGATCTCATTCCTAAATGACAATGATTACGCTTTGTATATTAAACCTTTAACAAGTACGATCACAGTGAACATTTAGACATGCATTGGTGCTGCCGCTGAGCCAGAGAGAGCAGTTGTCATGTATATTATGAAACACACAGTATTGTTATTTCTGTTACAAATATTCATATTATTATCACTGAAGTAAAAGTTATGGGATGCAAGTTTATAGTTTGAATATCAACACAGATATCTACGATAGAGATCAAAATAGAGTAAATCACCTTTTGAAAGTAACATGGTACTTCAAATAATGGTTGTATTGATTACATCATTCCACCAGTAGGTGGCGACTATTTACTGTAAAAAAAAATATTTGTCATTGAATCATTCATTCAAGAGATTCGTTCAAAACTGCTGATTCATCTTGTAATGAAACAAGTGAAGTGTTTATGAGTGAGTCATTGAATCATTCATTCAACCCGTTTTTTTCTTCCAGTCAGACATTGAAATAAACATTTCAAATAGACTGAACTTTTTTTTAGAACCTCTATTAAATTGCATGCTATTTTTTAGTTGTCTGTTCAGAATTGTGGGTGAATCGCAATCTCTTTTTTTAAACAGAAAAATCATGATTCTCAATTTATCAAGAAGCGTGTAGCTTTAATATCTTGCATTCGTTTTTTTTCTCTTTTCTTTTTCACTAGTGCATTTCAATAGTTCTGTATACACAATAATATAATGTCAAATAGTATAAGTTAATGTATAGTATAAGTAATGTAGAAATGTAAATAGACCCCAATCAGATAAAGTGTGTATATATATATATACATCATGAAAATACACTGCAGGACAATTTTTTATTAAATTGTTAGAACAATAAAATAAAATAAAAACATTATTTTTCATGGCCAAATTTATGAAAATACTGAAATATATGTGGACAGTAAATGCAGAGTTTCCAATATTTTCCAAGTCTAATAATTCAATTGACATGTTGGATGGAAATGTTAGTAACACACTAATAATACAGACCAATGCTTTTTATATTCATGTTTCACTTACAATGAAAACAAAGACGTTATTTGAAAATTACATTTTGTCATCTTAAGAAGAATGCATCCTTGTCCGCATCATCCGCATAAAGATCTCGAAGTATGAAAATAAAATAATGAAATAAAGTAGCCTAGACCATTCATCTAATAAAATACACTCAAATGTGGTCACTGCAAAAGTTTCCATGCTCATTCCAGACTGACTTGCTAATGCAAATAGATTCATGGCCCTATTTGCTATTTGGCACAGGCACAAAATTCATGTTTCACAAGATCGACAAGCCCATGAGGCAAACACAGGAGAACCGGCATGACTTCTAGCTAAAATGATGAAGGCTGTCAAATCTCAAACACAAACCAATAAGTCAAGCTGCAGTTCTGAGCTGCTGTTTTGCTGTACTAAGCTAACTCCATGCAAAGATGTTATCGATCAAGGCCAGCGGGTACAGACAAGTGATGGAATAAGGTCAGGAAAAGAGCAAAAGGTCACTTGCTTGATTTACAAATTTATGTTGTTCATGAGGGTCTAAAATGTTTCAACATTATCTTAGGCTTTTTATATCCCTGTTAAAAATGACACCAATAACAACAAGAACAATGTATCTACTTGGTCTTAAAGCCAGCCAAAATGGTCAGGCTAGTCTATTTGGTTTCCTATATGGTTCTACAGGATTGTTAGACAGCTCAGCACAGCTGTCCAGGCTAGGAAAACTAACCACCTCAATTCAGCTAAGACCACCAAACCCCCTTAGGCTGGTTTCAAATCAAAATAGAGTCTTTTTGACTTGTTTATTAGATTTGAGGTCATCTACAGTATATGGTAGAGTACTCCTGAAGTTAAACAAAATACCTTTTAGCAGATTTACTCATTAAAGTCCTTCCCTTCCAGGAGAACAAATAACTCCGCTGAAGAAAAAGCTGGATCAAGTTGGTCTCTCAACCTGGCCAAGCTGGTGTTTAGCTGGTTGGTCAGCTGGTCTCCCAGCCTGACCATCTGAAGAAGTGGCCAAAACCCCTCTAAAACCTGCCTGCTAAACCAGCTTAGGCTTGTTTTAGCTGGGGGTTTTTTTTATCCTGCACTCAAATTTGTGGTCCAATAGCAAGCAGCAAATCATTATTCATGGCTGTGACGTAACCTAAAGACTATAATATGTTAAAAACAACACAGGAAAGTAAACTGCACAAATTCTCTTCTCTCTGATTAATTCCATTAAAATAAAAACTAAATAAATAAATATGAGATGAACTTATACTAGCTAAGACAAAGTATATATATCCAGCAGGGATGGATAGGAATCAAAAACTTTGATCTTACATGCTGAATGCATAAAGTTATGTGGGTTGTAACAACTACAAAATAAGGGAATTTTCAGAAGAAAATATGCTTACCTTTCCTACATATTGTGCATCTGGACCAATGTGTTCTTCTAAGACAAAGAATTGGTTCCATATCCACCCCCGCTTGGGCCGATGGTGGACCTCTGTTTCCCCGTCCTTAGTCTGGTTGTGGTTGCGAGTTGCATTGTGGCTCCTGGAAATGACTTTGGCCGGGGCGAAATGGCTCGCCTCATAACCCCTCTCCAGAAAACACAGGCACAAAAGTACAGGACACAAACAAGAGCTCGGGTTCACCTTCATGACTGCGAACAGGAGCGAAATTCCTAATATTCCGAAATGATTCCAAAAACTACAGCGAAACTCCCAAAGTTCTGCAATATTCCAAATACGCAGTGATATTCCACAAATGGTATATTCCAAAGGGTATAGATGGTTTCCAAACCCCCCTCCTCCTCCACCTCCTCGTCCTCCACCACCACCAACCAGCAGCCACCTCTATTCCTTATTCCCCCCCTCTGATGGTCGTTTGAGGGGCTTGATTTAATCAGACGTCGGACCGGAGGTCCAGAAAGCTTGAATGAGGTCCATATTTCAGTCGTTCATCTTCGAAAGGCAGTCGAAATGCATTTACATCATGGACTCTAGAGCACTCGAGGAAGAAAGCAGACGCCTTCAAGCCAGGATGTAACAAACTTGTAAGATGACAGCAACGGCCATGTTGAATCTCCTGTAAAAAGATGAGATGAAAGAGCAATTTTAATATTTTATATTGTTGCATGATACCACGAGAAAAGCAACATCTCAAAAGACATTTAATTATGAGTACAGCATCAGTACATGGCATTTCAAGAGAAAGTGTTTGGCTGCATCCCACATTGCATTCTATATATAGGCGAAAAACAGTACGTGACAAAATAAGTATTCGCGAATTCATAGCATTCATCAAAAGTGGGCAAAAAGTACCCGCGAATGACCTACATCATCCGGCGAGATTCGGAAGTGCGCATACGATGGACACTTTACTATCCCATGATGAATGAATGACATGAATGACAGTGAAGCTACACAACTGATGCCGGAAGGTCACATGATAATGACAACATGGCGAATGTCCGAAATTCATTTATGCTACACATATTCATAATAAATATAACATCATTTTTAGCAGTCGCAAAGTAATTACTTCCCTTGATAATGATAATAACAATATTCAATTACGGTAGCTATTTAGTCATATTTTCAGAAAACTTCGGTTCAATGTGGCTCCATTATGCCACCCAATATGTTAATCATTGGAAATTTGGTTACTTTATTTTAAGGTGTCCTTGTTACAGTGTAATTACACTTAAGTTCTAAAGTGATATTGATTAACATATGTAAGTGCAAGTGCATTGTAAAATAAAGTGTTACCAAATATGTTAATTTACACAAGTAAAATGGCAATTTACACTGATGGTAAAGGAAAGTTTCCCCAAAAACCAACAGTTTGTCATCATTAACTTGGACATACTTTCATCCCATTTCATCTTTTATGAAATATTTCTCAATAACAGAGTAAGACCAACATGAGTGTGAGTAAATGAAGACAGATTTTTCATTCCGGGGTGAAAAATTCCATTAAAAGAAGTAATTTATGAAATTTCCTTACAGAGAACCAAAACAACAGACGCTTGGCACAGTAAGTCCATCACTAATTAACTCCAAGTTATAATCAATATTTTGCTGTTTAACAAGGCTTGGCATAATATAGTACTTTTGGATTCAGTCATATGCAGTGACTGCAATGCAGACAGAACACGTTCACAGTGCAGTCAAATATAGTTTCTCATCCTATATTATCAGAATATAGATAAGTTAATATGAAGATGTAAAAGCATATCTAATGTAAAATGAATACCTCTCAGAAAGATTGCACTTGGGTAACATGAAATACTAATTTTCAAGTGTTCTTGGTGATATAAGGGGTTGCTAAACCAGACAAGCATAAGACACTTTAGTCATGCTTTGGTAATAAACAGAAGACAAACATTTAATCATAAAATGTGAGAGATCATAGTGGAGTTGCGAACGGCATATTTAGTTTAATGAATGCAGAAATGCTAATCCCTTTCTATGCAGTAACAGCACTCTCATCAAGGTTTAAAAGGTCAAGAATATAATAAAATATAATTAAATGCGAGAAATCTAGAGGATTCTGCATTAGCCAATTACCACAAAGAAATTCTGACTTGCTGCAATGCAATCTGACTAAAGTCCCAACAGTCTTAATGATTTGCAACAATGCCATCCCAAAAGAACATTTCAATGAAAACTGCTCAATAGTTCTTAGTGTGAAGGGCATTTTAATAATCAGAAGAACCTTTATACACAATAAAGAACCTTCTGTGGAATGGAAAGGTTCTATGGATGTCACAGGTTCTTCGTGTAACCACAGATGCCAATATTGTTGTCTTTAAAGTGTATGTATGTACATAACACGCAAACTGAATGGAGAGAGACCAAATTCTCCACAGCTGATTTAATGACATTCAAAAATAGCAATACAAGCTCAAATTGAACTATAAACCTGTATGTTTAATTCTGGTTCAGCTAAAGAACAAACTTCATAAGACTTTCTGTTGTGTGTAAGTGCCTTAACTAATATAAAGTACACATTCTGTACACGCATCAACTGATATTCTCATGGAATGGGCTGTATCTACAGTAAATAGAGTTTTAATAGAAACCCAATGTGTATGCATTCAACAGTTTGCAAAAGTTTCCAGCTAATTTTAGGATGACAGAACATCCAACAACTAAGTAACCACTATATCCTGAGCATGCATGAGACTAAAACTCAACGAATGCCTCTAAAAGCATTTGGAAGCCTACAAATCTAATACTGTCATGGGTGTCAAATCCTTTAAATGGTAAACAGTGGAAATCCCCTTAAAAATGTACATGGATTAAAAATATGTTCTGGAATCTTGGATAATCCTCATGTTTGAGCAAGCTCTTCAGTCGGGAAATAATGCAGCTCGCATTTAGTCACTGGTGACACCTATAAAAAGAGCTGGTTGTTAAATCAAGACTTCCATCTTCTAAAAGGGATTCAAATTGGGTATCTTAGTACACAAAAAAAAGGTGTGCATCCTGATCTTTCAGGAATGACTTCCCTCAATAATACAGTCAGCATTGTCAGTCAAAAAATGTGACTAACCTAACTGTGTATGGACTATTCCTTCAGTGTCACTCAATCAATCAGCTGGATAACAAATAGTTAAGATAGAGTTCAACAAAACAAGTGTACACGTGTATGTACAGTCAGTGCAGTGGTTCTCAAAGTGTGGGGTTACTGGAGGAGACTCTGAACACAACATAACACAATATTTAGTGAATAATGACTCGCATTTAGATCTGGCCTTACACAAAGCTATAGTATGGCTTTATACGACTTAGAAAATAGCACACAAGTTGCATTGGACTATTCTTATTGCCTTTTTTTAGAGATTATGCTCATCTCAACAATCAATAGCCATCCATCTCCTTTTGTGGACTATCCCTTCGGTTTAACTCCAACACACGTCAAAGAATCGGCATACCAACGTAACGCCCAATATGACAACTGAAGCCTAAATCCTCTTACTTAAAAGTGCCAATCACTATTTTTCATCAGTAAAAACATGATTATAGCTATAGCAGCTAGATTTATGACACCACTGCTTCTTACTGAAACACAATCTTGACAAATAGATTTGGAGATTTCTGTCTTTCCCCATTCAAGTGGAAGCTGCACTTGTTAACTTGCACTGTATGCTTATTAACCACCTAAAAAAGCGTCCCAGAGGTGTTCCCAAGATGGCCCCGAGTGAACCGACGCGGCCGGGCATTATCCTGTGGACTGGATTTGATAAGGTGTGTTTGAGATTTAAATTGCTCCGGTGTGTGTGTGTGTGTGTGCCGGCACCTCCTGAGTTGCTCTTCAATCAGAGCGCTGATGTAATGATTGTATTCCTGATTATAATTAAAACACCCTTTCCACCCACCACCCCCTTTTCTTTTCCTCTCAGTCCATTGGTTACGGCTCACAGCTGTGTTCAATCAATGGCAGCTGGTCTCCAGTAGTGAGGCATTCATACAGCAGTGGGGACTTTCTCTACCGTCTGATCAGAGAGCAGCAGGATAGGCATTTCAAGTCATAATGGTTTAGATTACACAATCAGTATTGGGTTCTGTTCCTAAATCTGCATTATTTTTTATCAGTAAAGTGAAATATCAGCAGTGTTTAGAACAGTTTCTCAAAAGAACAGTAGACAAATAAGTCATTATTCATATTGGACTAGTTTTCCTTTAAGAGGTCAAGACAATTAGTTCACATGGTACTATACGGTTATCCGGACCACACGATGGCCTACCCCTAACCCCGCCCCTAAACCTACCCGTCACTGGGGTTAAGACCAATCACACGATGGCCTACCCCTAACCCCGCCCCTAAACATACCCGTCACTGGGGTTAAGACCAATCATACGATGGCCTACCCCTAACCCCGCCCCTAAACATACCCGTCACTGGGGTTAAGACCAATCACACGATGGCCTACCCCTAACCCCGCCCCTAAACATACCCGTCACTGGGGTTAAGACCAATCAGGGATGACTATATGGACTATACGGGACTAAAAGACACACGTGTGGTCTGGATAACCGTATAGTCCCATTCACATTTATTGGTAACTGTTTCTTGAGCAGCAAATCAGCATATTAGAATGATTTCTGATGGATCATGTGACACTGGAGACTGGAGTAATGATGCTGAAAATTCAGCTTTGCCATTACAGGAATAAATTACATTTTAAAATATATGCAAATAGAAAACGGCTATTTTAAATTGTGTAAACACATAGGGGTCATTTGGGAAACCAGTCCGAACTGTGCTTAAGACAATAACATGTATGTGAGAACATTTACAAAGAGAAGGAAGACAGATAAGAACAAGAAAGACCAAAAAGTACTGCGAGTCGATAACATTAGAGCAGAGAAATGAGATGGAGAGAAAGAGAAAGAGAATGAGGCATTGTGTTGCCTGGAGCGAGTATTTTCATGACCTGCTGTGATTTCTCAGTCTGGGCCCTCTGCTGATATCAAACTACAGAAGGAGAGATCGGTGTAGAGGGTCAAACTACCTACGGCAGAAGAGAGAAAGACTAATGATAACCGCTGTTACAACACATCGTCAGACAGATGGAAGAGTAATCGGGCTAACAGTGAAGCTGACCAATTACTATAGCCATAGATTATATATTATTATATAATGCAATTTACACTTCTTAATTGATTAATGCTTCTTTAATATTGGGTCTGCTTATAAATGGCACCATTTGGTGGGTCTCTTGACCCAACAGCACTCAACTACTCCACTAAAAAACTGTGCTTACAACCAGAAACTTATTCTCAAGTGAAAAATGTGCAGCATTTATGCTTAACAGTTGATTATTAATAAAATAAATTATTCAAATATTTAAACATTTTATGTTTATATATATATATATATATATATATATATATATATATATATATATATAAAATAGAAATATGTATTAGCCTACTAATATATATATAAAATAAATCACATTAAATTCTTAACATTCAATTAGTCACATAAGTTGTCAAACATTTAATTTCTAAATAAATTTGCCATTAAAACGTTTATACATTAAGTCTAGCTGTTGGTTTATGTTTTAGAAGCTGTCCATATGTTGATATATTACATTTCATCTTTGTCTATCAAATTATACACAAATGTGTTTACTGCATGAATACCTGTAAATGTAAGTGAGATCACAGTCAAAACACGAGTGTGAGACGTTTGTACACAGAATAAACATTTAATTTACAATACGGTAACAGCTTCAAGTAACATGACTGGAAGAGGCTTTTGGAGAGGTGAGAAAGGTATCATTAACGACAAGTTTAGCTTTCTGTGTTCCTCTCTGTGTTTTTCTGCAAACTAATGTATGTACGCTGACTGCCAAACTCTCCCAGCTTACATCATGAAATATACATAAAAGTTCAGAAAGATCAGACGCTCACCAATGTAAGCGCACACACACACACACACACGCACACACGCACGCACGCACACGATACAACCGGAGTTACATTGTGAACAAATCTCTCCATCACCTCATGAATATTCATTCAGCCAATTTTCACCATCTTTTGGCAGCTGAAGGTGAGAAGGCCACTTAGACATTGTGTTTTCTGGCTGCCTCAGTTGCAATGTCAGAAATATATCGCACGGCACCTGCAGGACATGACACTTTTGATTTCTGAGGGCGGTTAAAAGTGAGAAGAGATCTTGCTTCCGATTATTCATGATGCCGTGCAGCAGCGGGCAGCGTTCTTTCTTTTGGACATGTGTTCTGCCCTCACACAGAGATGCCGGCTGGATGATCAGTCAATTACATGTGAAGACACTGCTAACACTCACAGGTGAGATATCCTTTTTGTCTGGATGGCAACGAGATCACAGAGAGCAACTGGAGACATGGGATACTGTTTATCAGATGAGAAAACAACAAATTAATCCAAACTTGAAAAAAAGTGAAAATAGAAACCAGAATAATCTCAAATAAAGGAGAAAAAATACATGCCAAAATAAAATGTAATTACATAAAGAAAAAATAATAAAGAAAATAAAGAGTAATCTCACATGAAATAAAAATTTAAATAGACATGGCCAGTTATTTGAAATGAAATGACATGAACTACCATCTTTCTTCTGTTCATCGGAGCTTATTACTTGACCCCATCTCACTTATAGTTTTTCCTCTTCTCATTGGATCATTGATCCAGAGCAAAGTGACAGCTTTCTTGTTCTGTTCTTCTGGCGTGTCTGCAGCCATTTTAGAAGACAACACGAAGCCACGAAAGCCAGCGTAAGCGACATTCTCTGCACGGGTTTAGTGGCCTAAATCACTCCTGCATCCCATCTGCCGCACGCTTGATGAAGAGATTGAGAGGGAGGGGAAGGAGAGAGAGGAAAGGAGGGAGGGAGGGGATTCTCCTGTCTTTCTCATCACAGAAGGAGGACACTGCCTCTGAGACAGTATCCATCTGCTACACTCTGCAGAGAGCCATTTTCACTCTGACAGTCTATTTACCTTTAAAACTCTCTTCATCTCTCTCTCTGTTTCTCTCTCTCCTCGTCTTATTCCCTTGCTGCATTGCAGCACACGTTGAGTTATGGTTTCACTGATATCATGTAGCAACAAAAAGCTCTTAACTGTGCGGTGCTGCCCAGCACAAGTCCTACAGTGTGTTGGGATGGGCGGAAACTCGACTGGTTGCACATTTCTACCGCTGAACAGAATACTGTACGATTTATCTCATACCTGTCCATGTGCAGGACTGCTCAACAACATTTACACATTAGAGCGATTAAGAAACAATGTGAAAATACAGAGCGGCGTGTGACCCAAACAAGTCAAGACGAGGAAGAACTACGCACTAATCATTGAATGCTATTGTATATTCATGTGGCAAATTGTGGAGTTGCAATGCATACATATTTAGTGGTGTGCAATTACAGGTTTGTCTGAAGATGAAATTACTGTTTACAAACACAGTCTCAGTGGCTATACTTCCTGATTATTCAGATTAACGTGCCGTTTAAAATGAGCTGAAAAATAAAAGAAAAAAAGATAACTTTTACAAAAGATCGGTATGGATTTGGGCTTCTTTACGTTTTAATCACATTGGTTGATTATAATAATGTATTAGTAAATGTTGAAATGAACATAAAAAAGATTAATAAATGATTTACCAGTATTTTCAATAGTTAGTTCATGTTAACTAATGTAATTAACTAATGTTAATACTGTAAAGTGTTACCGACCAATTTTATTGTAATACATTTTGTTTGATAAATTTGGATGTCGTATTTCAAATACGCACACTAAAAAAATAAAACTATTAATAAAAAAAGATTCAATTCACCTTGTTAATTTTTTATTAATCATTTTACATTATTACTCATGTTCTTATAGTTTTTTCAATTTACATATATATATATATATATATATATATATATATATATATATATATATATATATATATATATATATATATACACATATACCGGTATATATATATATATATATATATATATATATATATATATATATAATGTATATATAAACACGCACACACACACACACACACGCATAGTGTATACAGTGTGTGTGTATATATATATATATATATATATAAAAACAAAAAAATGTGTGCATTAACATGCAACATTCATAATTGTGTGTGATAACATAACATACATAAAAGAGGTGTAATGGTGCAATGCTTTATGAATATATTAATGGTTGTTTCAGAACCACTTGGAGCCTGTAATGCATTATAAAAGTATTCATAATACCCTTTTTATAATGCCACTGTGTGTAGTCGCAGGTGTGCATTTATTAGCATTTTAAAATGGCTTTAAAGATGGCTGACACAATGATAAGTATAAGGCATAATGAATGCATTCCAATGAATTAATAAAACCTATATCCTGCAATTATACAGGTTTTTGATGATCTAATGTGTATGCAGGTAGAATCCCCACCATCGGAAAGCTTCATCTATAAAAGTTGCATGCAGTGAACTCTGCCCAAAAGCTTAGACAAGCAGACACGCTCCATGTGAACAATATTGAAAGAGCGAGAAATAGAGTTATCACATAAAGAAAAATCCACGGCACAACCTTATAAATTAACGTGTGAATGTTGATTTCAGTATCCTACCGGTTTCCATCCGAATGACATCGTTCTTTTGCGCATGTAGGCAGTTCAGGACCAAAACCAGTTTACATATCTGATATCGGCCACATTTAAAAGATAATGTTAAACACCCAAACAAAATTTGAGCAATAATCCAGATTTGAGCATTGAGGCCTGCAGTGTGAACGTAGCCTATGGCGCCTGTTCTAACTTCTTCTCCCTCTCCTCCCCTCACATAACATCTCTCATATCATTCCCTATGTGTGATTCGTTCTTGTTCTCAGATCTGTGAGACTGAATTAGCACCTGACTCTCTCTCTCATCTGTGTTTTAATACACACAGAGCTCTCCCTGCTGGGCTCTGAGGTCTTTAACTGCATTTTGGTTGCTAGGAAACAGAAAAGCATCATAAGAGTGGTACCTCTATATGCATATATTCACACAAAATGCAAGATGAGATACAGTGAATTATGCCTAAATACAGTATGCAATATAATGGAAAAGGGTCTAACACACAGTACCCTGGAGGGGTTCATTTTGCGATAATGACCGAATGACTGTCCCACTTATTACATGGCTATTTACCGATGCATGGTAAAAACCAGCTAGCGCTCAACCTACTTGTTATAGCTTTTCATGAAAAACATGAAAACACCTCTGGGCTGCTTAGCAAACAATTGAACACGTCTTTATCAGTAATACCCTTTCTTCCACGCTACAAATGCTCATGCATCACTACTTGTTGGTCGGGCCTAGACTCATGATTCGCCACTGATGATCAGCATATTAAAATAATAAATGATACATAAATGGAAAGATGGAGAAAGAGAGAACAAAGGCTGAAGCTGAAAAGGAAGCCCTGGGGATCCATGCAGAAAGATACAAAATAGTATTAAGTCATGATGTCTCTTAACCGCTATTTAAAACACAGCCCGTTTAAACCGAGAACTAACAGACACACAAATTCAAACAGTTTCAAGCGCGTATGCTCCTGATTTAGCTCTATATACTGTATACGCTGTGCTTTTTATAACCTTTAGATCTTTTCAACATCAAGTTGCATCATTCTCTCCGTAAGCAAGTAAAATAACTTATTAATGCACACAAAAATGTTTCCCTAGGTGACCCTCGAGAGGCTGTGGGGAATCTCTGCAGGGCACCGGCGCCATTGGGGATGGAAACAGCGTCTCTCGTTTTTCAGCACAAAGAGCTCCCCGGTGCCCACAGGTGATGACTTTCTGTCCCTGATTTCCTGCTATGTGTCAGATGTGATGTAGAAATAGCCTGTGAGCTGTTCGATTCCTCATGCTTCTGCCCTTTGCAATCGTAATGATTCACACACGATTAGATGGACACTGCGAGGTTGGATGGCAAAAGTCAAATGGCCATAAACAGGAACAACACTATTGATTATGACAAGCGTCCGAGAACCCCTAATGTTACATCATGACAAGCGATAATGCATGATCAATGGCTCTCAATGGCGCTCTGGGTTATGAAACTGATCTGATGATCTTTATGATCTTTGCACACAGCTGCGGTCTATTGAGTTGGTGGATTCTCAAAAAAGAATGGTTTCGAAAAGGTTTTACATCCCTTTGCAGTCACAGGAGAATATTAGTGACACGGCTCTTTGGAATCCATCTATGTATTTGCGCTTAAAAATAAAGTTTCCAAAAGGGTTTTTCACAGCAGTGCCATCGAAGAATCATTTTTGGTTCCCCTTTCAGCGAACAGTTCTTTAAACAAACTCTTTTTTTCTTAGTATGAAGAACATTTTAACAATCTAAAGAACTGTTGTTCATTATAAATAACCTTTTGTGCAATGGATGTTAAATGTTCTGCATGGAATCATCTGACAGTTCAGATTTAAGAGTCTAAGCAAATTAATTATTCAAGAAATATATTAATGTAATTAGTTTTAATCTATAAACAAACTTTACAATACATAATAGCTTAAAAGCTCAAGTATATTTAATTTGGCCATTGTATCTACATGTCAAATGACCTCTTACAGTAATCTGTCCTCATAGCCACACAGGCTGTTTTTTATATAATTTATATATAACCCAATTATACCACAGCACAACCGATAGCCATTTAGCAGATACTTTTACATTTCCAAACCACAGAGAGTGCTGCTCGAAACAGTCTGACTGACGAGAACAGATCAATTTGGACACAGATGGATCAGTGAAACAAGCAGTGCTATCGGGATGTGCTTCAGTCTAATCCAGTCCGGCATACTCCAGTCGCTCTGCCTGGTTAAAGTTGGGAAGCACATCTCAACTCAATTGTTGGGGAAATTACTTTGAAAATACTTTGTAGCATGTCAAACAAGTTAACCACTAGTACCACTTAACACATTTTCTTAATGTGGATCTTAAAAAATGTTTAATCGTAATGTATTTAATGTATTATTTAACTTTGTCTCTGTCATTTTATAGATTGTAACTTCTGTCTTTGACTATATTGTTTTGTTCAGCACTTTGGTCAACCATGGGTTATTTTTAAATGTGCTTTATAAATAAATAATGAAGTGAAATATGTATTTTTTTTACTTCTTAAAATGTTATTAATGTAGTCTATTAGTTATTCATTTATTCTTTTTGACTTAAAAACATCTTAATATCCTTGAAACGCACTGCATAATATATTAATTGAACTGTATTTTTGTCTTACTGCACTGGCAGGTTTATGTAAAATTTTAATTTTTATTATATTTTACAACATTATTGTTTTTCCAGTATTTTTGAATGCAGCCTCATTGAGCATAAGATAATTATTTCAAAAACAATTAAACAAATCGTACTGACCCCAAACTTTGGAACAACAATGTATATTATTTTACTTTTATTTACTTGAATGCGCTTTATGCATTACAGATTGTTTCATAGCAGCTCTACAGTGCAGGTAAAATACAATTAAAAAATGTTAATAAAATAAAAGATGTGTTCCCTAGGTCTGCCTCATCATTAAACAAGAAATATTAAACAAATTGTGTCAAAATGTTTTCCCAACCCTTGCTACAGTATAAGCTACATAGGCTTTGTGTAGAGTAACACTATTCACTTATTTGTTAAGGGCTACTCTGTAACAAAATGGCCAACTGAACTCAAGTGTTTTGAGTCTTCAGGTTCACAGCAAGCAGACATATGAATAATCAGCATTGGTGTTTAATGGCTTCTCTCTTCATCACATCTGTTCTACCCTCATATATCTCCTTTTCAAGACACTCACAGAACTGCCTTTTCACCTTCTGTGTTTCCCAGAACAGCTCATTTACATGTAAACTGCTTCAGAGTGGGTTTCTTTTTCTGTATATCTGCTTCACACCTTCAAAACAAACGAAAGTTTGGGGCACGCTCCTCATAAGCATCTCTGCTGTTCTTTCTTTGCTTTGTAATCTGCAGCCTGTTCTCATATAGTCACAGGTGGCTGTACGTGTTCAGATGAGTGTGTTATTCCAAAGCAATTAGTATAAATGCACGTTTCCCCTGCAGTCTAATTTACAGAGTGATGTGTGAAGTGGCTTTTGTATCCCATGAGTGTATGGAATGAGTACGTGTGTGTGTGTGTGTGTGTGTGTGTGTGTGTGTGTGTGTGTGTGTGTGTGTGTGTGTGTGTGTGTGTGTGTGTGTGTGTGTGTAAAAATGATCCTAGTGAACATTAGCAATGACATTTTTATCATGGCTGCCTTTTTCCCCTGTTCAGTCAATCAAGAGGTTATATCAATCCGACAAGACTGCAATAAAAACCCCACATGAGACTTAACAGAAAGATACGAGGGCAAAAGCATTACACAGTATTTCAGTGCATAAAACAGTGTTTTATTCACCAACAACCCAAACTAGTTTAGCCAGGTACTAAAAGTGCAGAAAAGGCCTGCTGCACTGCAATTCAATTGAGTCATTATCGTCATTTTCAAGTCAAGTCACCTTTAATCATATAGGCCCTGTTTACACGAGAACGCTCGCGGGTGAAAACTTAAAAATATTTTATCGGATATGCCTTTCGTTTACACGGCGACGGCGTTTTTGGGGCTTAAAACCGCAAAAAAGTGAAACCACCCTCCAGAGTGTAAATCTTAAAAACGCTCCATCATCGCGTTCCCGTCTAAAGGGTAAAAATGGTAAAAACGCAAAAGTCTGCTAGACAGTGAAGGCGTCGCGTACGCGTTTACGTCACAGGCATGCGCCAGTATAGGAAAATAACAAAACATTATCGAACTAAAATATAGCATTAATTTCATTGACAAAAAAAATAAAAAATTCTGAGCGACACGCAAAGAGCACCGAGGGTTAAAACAGCAGCTTTACCGTATTAAACATGAAAAACTGTCAGCGGCTCTTTCACTTTCAGTGCTTCACATTGCCACCTAGCCGCCTGGAGTGCATACTACATCGAATTTCACACACTTTTGCGTCACCATATGCACGCAGATTTCCCCCTCATAATGCTCGTCTAAACGCAGAATAAAAAGTGATAACGCAACGCCACTTTTGCGTTTTCTCTTCAGATCGTTTCTGTGTAAACATAGCCATAGTGTTTAAACAATGCAGATTTCTTCAAAGTAGCTCCACAATCATAAACATAAAAATACTGTAATGATCAATGGTGCAAATTTCATCAAATGAGACAAAATAATCAACTTCAGCTGTAAAGCAGCTCTACAGAAGACAACAGTGTTATTATTCAGTTCAAGTCATTTGCAGTAAGTGTTGATTCAGTTCAGTTCAGTTCAATAACTGTGAAGTTATTTTCTGAGCAAACATAGCTTTTTAAATGTAAATTTGGTTTATCATAAATATAGTATTCACTTGCTGCAAGTTACACCATTAGCACCAATGGAACGTATTCTGTAATAATGCATTTAAAAAAAGGTTTTGAGTACATTCCTATTCATAATTGTCAGTCACATGGCGTGGAGACCTGACAGGCAATACATTCAACTGCATTACAGGCATGTCAAGTTTCAATCTCAAAAGAAGAAGAAAAAAAAAATGTATGAACTAAATAGTTTGGGCACTTGTGATCTACCTACAGCACGCTATGTAAAATGCTTATTGTGAAACACCTTTGCTTTAAAACACATTATTGATGATGCATATTATCTGTTGGCGAGCATAAGCCCAGAATATGAATGGAATGTGCTAAATTAAGCAATGTTTTTATGGTTTTATGGGGAAAAAAACACTTGCATGTATAAAGTATGCATCATCAATAAGGTGGTTTCAACCTAATTTGGTCTTTTACCATTTAGTACTTTATACAAACCAGGGAAAAATGACAGGTGTGAATTGTATTGGAGAAAAGCCTTGTTTTGCGCTACAAGTGAGCGTTTCTATAAGAATGTGACATCACATCAAAACTATGAATAGATCCTGGAAGCAGTTATTTATCCTCTGCATTTCACCAATACTGATATGTATCATTTCTTTAGTGAATTGAGCACTAAAATAAGACATTGCAAGCAAATAAATAGTGTTATCAGTGGGTGCAATTCATTCTTAATTCATTCGATGAGTCCTCCCACAGTTCTATCTCTCTCATAACTTGTTCTGTCGCGAGAGCTGCTGAGGAGTGAAGCTCATGGGAAATTCTGAGGAAAGAGACCAGATAAATATGCACAAATGCTAGGAGATTTCAGAAATGACAGAGCGAAAGATAAAGAGTGATAGAGAGATAAATGTGGTGATAATACCTTTGGTGAGGTAAACAAATCAGTTTTATGAGTATAGTACTTCCATAAAAATACCAATGGTGTCGTAAAATGTCTTAAAGCCCTTAAATATACTACAATAAATGAGAAATGAAAAAATTATGATAGGGTGAAAAATGAAAGGGTGGATTAAAGGAAAAAGAAAAGGAAAGGGGAAGGAAGATGGAGTGTGGAAAGGAAATACTGTAGAAGGAAGAGAATGAGAAGGGAAAAGCAAAGGGAAGATGAACAAGGAAGTAAATGAAAGGGGAAAGAAAGGAATGGGAATGTGAAAAGGGAAAAAATAAAGGAAAAGGGTGAGAAAGGAAAAGGAAGAGGGAAAATAATGATAGAGGAAGGAAAATGTGAAAGAAAATGGAAAGGGAAGAGGATTGGAAATGAAAGGGTAAGGGGAAAATAAACCGAAGGGGAAAAGGAAAAGAGGAACATGTAGGGAAAATGGAAAGGAAAAGTTGAAGGTAAAGGGTAGCAGAAAATAAATTAAAGGGGGCGGAGGAGGTGAAATAAAAAAGAGAAAGGACGAGAAGGGGAAAATGGAGGAAAATAAGAAAGGACGATAAAGGAAAAGGGAAGAGGAAAAGAGAGGGAAAGAGAGGAATGTGAAGGGAAAGGGAAATGAAAGGGGAGGGGGGGGAATTAAAACTGCAGGGAGGAAAAAGCAAGAAAGGGAAAATGGAAAAGCGAAAGAAGCAGGAAATAAAACAGGAAAAGAAAAGTGAAAGGACCAGGAACGAAATTGAAAGAGATAAGGGAAAATATAAAGTAAGAAGGGAAGGGATGAGAAGGGAAAGGGAAGAGGAAAAATAAATGAAAGGGGAAGGAAATGGTGAAAAGGGAAAGAGAAGAGGGATGAAATTAAAGGGGAAGGGGCAAACAAAACTAAAGGGAATAGGGACAAGAGGAACATGAATGAAGAATGGAGAATGGAAAAGGGGCAGGAAATAATAAAAAGAAAAGTGAAAGAACTGGGAAAGAAGTTGAAAGGGAAAAGGAAGATATAAGAAGGGGCAATGGAAGGGGAAAAGGGAAGGGATGTGAAGGGAAAGATAAGAGGAAAAAAATAAGAGGAATGAAGGGAAGGGAAATGAGACAGTAAAAATGTAAAGGGAAGAGAAATGGAAATGGAAGGAGACAAAATGTCAGAGGGACAGGAAAACGAAGGAAGTATAGAACAACACATACAAGATAGAGAAGACAAGGAAAGACAGAAGAAAGACAAGGAACAGTAGAAGTAAAGAACGAAAGGATGAAGACTGCATGTGCCATAACTGGCTCTCTGTGATCCATGCTCATGTTTCATCTACATTCTTCTCATTTACCGAGACAAATCGCTACTTTCATGACAACCATAAGCATCCTTAACAATCTCACACAGCAGGATAATCACTTCATTGCAGGCTTTTTTTTTGTCTCCATAACAATGTTTCTCTCCTCAAAGTGCTGTTTGAAATCACTGCCTCAACACTTAGCAATAAGCCACACAGTATTTGTCTTGCGCAGACATGCTAACACAACAAAACAGAGAAGTATAGACATTAGCCTCCTGCAGGCAAAGCCAAATCAGCCTCCAATGCTAGTTTAATTCACGCTATTAATGACTTTCTGTGAACTGTGACACAGGCAAGTTTTAGCATCAAGAGTATTTGCTTAATTAAAGGGCTACAGGAAGTAATGAGCTGTCTGGACTAGAAAGCTGTGTATCCCTCCTCTATTAGGACGAGTCAGCTGTGTGAAAGATGAATTAGAGAAGCAGTATCGCAGGTCTGAAGGTTATAACATTGCAAGGCTTTCACTCACTTACCGACACGTTGGTCTTCTGCTTTGTTTGGTGTGAACCGCCTTTCAGAAGTTAACAGGGTGAAGGTTCAAAGATTGATATATTATGTGGCCTTTATTTAACACCACGTTCTCATGAGAAGACCCTTCAGAAATGGTTCATTTGGACGTCAGTGGCCGCATTTACAAATGTCTGTTGACTTCTCTCAATGAAGCACTCAAATGGCCATTGGTACTGACAGTATACAGATTCCAGATGGAAACTTCAATCTTTTAGCCTCTGAAAGGCAGTTTGCGCAAATATATATATATATATATATATATATATATAATTCTAGCCTATATAATAATTCTATATATCTAGCCTGACAAGCCAGACCCACATCAAGATGTTGGGTCTGGGAACACACCATTGGCAGGGCTCAATCCAAAGGGCGGGATAAACGGTTGTCTTTCAAACTCCCTCTGCACGCAATAGGATAGCGCTACAACCAACCAGAGGAACGAAGAAGGTGACGTAGACATCTTCCTACGTCACATCTTCCATTTTTAAGAATGACTTCAGTGGCGATCTTTGTTCTTTTCTCAAAGAAAAGCTTAACTCCAAGTCTTCCAGAGTCGCGGCCAAAGCCGGTTCGAAAGACTGATGTTCGCCAGCAGCAGCCGCCATCTTTTTTTGTTTTCAAGAAGCAGGGAACCGTCACAACTCTGCCGTCATTATGTTAAGCCCGCCCACCGACTCTATACACGATGTGATTGGCCTGACTAGAGTTTGTTTTTTCCAGCTTGCAAGCCAACGGAGAGTTGCTAGACGACACACACACACACACACACACACACACACACACACACACACACACACACACACACACACACACACACACACACACACACACACACACACACACACACACACACACACACACACACACACATATATATGTATGTATGTATATATATATATATTTATTTAATTATTATTATTATCTTCTTGATGGGTTAATTTGAATCCACTATATTTATAAATATTGAAATATTTATATATATATATATATATACATACTTACAATTAATTATAGTACATAGGTTTAAACTTAGGATCACTAAAAAATAACAAAATAAAATATAATAATAATTTGTTCATATTGTTTATGTTTTTTATTTATACATTTTTCAATATTTTTATTTAAATGGTTTTTATTTACAAAGAATGAATTACGCCTATATTTCATAAGTTTTAACTTGACTAGTATCTATTATTATTGTTGTATAATAATAATAATACATTATTATTATTTTAAAGAAGAAGAAAATGTGTTAGTAGCGTGGTTTAGCATTTAGTGCGTGTACTTCAGACATGTTGAGCAGAACATGCAGGTTTAAATCTTCCATGCATGTCTTGATCCCATTCCTGCTCTCGATCTAATGTCTTTAGTTTTTGACTAAAAGTGACCTCAGCTCTGTCATGCATTGTCAAAATGAAGAATCACTACATGTTCCTTTTGGAAACGACCACATCATTTCCATACGTAACTAGGCCTGTATGTCACTCGGCTGAGGGTGGTTTGCACAGCCGAACGCTCCTGCTCTCTGCTGAGAATCAAATCCTCTCTCAAATCCTACAACCAACTCCTCTGCAAAGTGGCCCAAATTGAATCATTTCAGAAGAAGGAGCTCGAGAACGGACGCTCAACACACACAGCAGACTAAAAAAGCTTACTTTATCTCTTTTCACGGTCGTTTTCTTTCGATCTCATGAAATCTTCCATTTAACCCACTGACAGTCCGACAGCACACACTCTGTATCGAACCACAAGCATCCTTTCAGAGGCTGTAATAGAGCAACGCTGTGTCTCGAACAGCAAACAGCTTTGTGTGCACATCTCTGTGTGTGTGAGGAGGGTGTACCAGTGAGAAAACAAGCTGCCTTAGAAGAAAAGTGGTATGAAGCAGAAAGACAGACAGACCATACACACACACACACACAACCACACACACACACACACACACAGAGAGACCGTGATCCAGCAACAACTTCTCTGGCAGGGGAATCTACCCAAACATTATTAGCATTCATCATGATCTCTTCCTCCTTTGGTCTGTGTGACGGCGCGACCCTGGCTCAGAGCTCCAGCCGAGCGCTGGATTTTAAGTGCGTCTGTAAGAAGATAAGCCTTATAAGCCGCAGACATGCACCTCTCAACTGTGTCTGGAAATCTGATGAAGCGCACATCATCTCATACGCGGCTGAACGGAGTCTGTAGAAGGTTTAGTTCACACGGCGCAGCGGGAGATACTCAACAGATACTGAACACACTGAATACAGATCTCTTTTATCCTGATGTCGACTCCTCGTCTCCTGCAAGCTTGGATATAGCAGCATTTCTCACTTTCTCTAGTCGGACTTCCTTCAGATAACTCACTCTCTCTCATACTACACAAAACACATTCGGTATGATGCACAAGAATAGAAAATGTTCCACATTACCTAATGATACAAGTCCACAAATGTGTCCGTAAAGTTTCCACACAGACTTTCTGTCCCATGCGTACCATTGTCACCGTGTGTCTGCGCTCCCTTGTGGAGCGTGCGCTGCTCTGATCGGATCAGGATGTGTGTGTGGGAGAATCCTCTCTCACTCCTCCGCTGCAGCAGCTCGGGCGAGCCGAGAGATCCGATTGGCCGTCTCAGAGCTCACGGAGCGTCCGTCATGCGTGCGCCAGCCCTCGGTGCTCTCGCTCTCTCTCTCTCTCTCTCTCTGGCTCTATTTCTAACCGCCTGCACACACTCCATGCATACCAGTACAAACCAATACATTCATTTTCTTTGGTCACATTAATATTATCACCACTTCATTTTATTCATTGCACAATGCTGATTTTTTCTCTGTCCTCCCCTCCGCTCCCCTCCTGTAAGGTCTGTCTTTTTTTAAACATTTTATTAATCTCCACTTAAGGCTGTATTGCCACTGTCATCTAATTTTGTCATAGATATTTCTGAATTATATTCGGGACACTTTCAAATATGGTAATAATAAATCTGATATTTGGTCATAATTTTACCTAGTTTTTTACCTAGTTGGTTTTACCTGCCTGGTTCTGCCTTTTCAGATTTGCGGTACATTTATACATACAGCAACCATCATCACTCACTTTTCGAAATGTCTAACCTCATTGTTCTCCAATTTCTGAGCAAAAGCATATTTTGAGAGCTTTGCTTGGACTGCAAAAAAAAAGAAAAAAAAAAAGACTTCTGGTAAGCTTTAATGTCGCAATAAAAATGAAAGAAGCGACATTTTTTCTTCCATATTGTGACATACATCTGAGTTTAACGGATTAACTTGATTCAGTTGTTGAATTTTGAGATATAAATGAATGCGATGGAGGGGCGGGCTTTAAGCGGAATAAATGATTGGAGAATCCGCCATATGTCACCAGAGTGAAGACTATAATTTTCACCATTTAGCGCCATACCATCGCGTTTACGAGGTCAACAAAAAGAAACGTACATGGAAGAATCATTCACATTAACATCTATAACATGCAAGTAGAAATAAATATTTTCATGTCATCCCGTCTTTAAAGAGACGGAATTTGCCAAATTTGATCGAACAAACTAACGTGCAATCAAAAAGCTGTAATCCTGATATGATTGGCACCCGCTTTCAGAAAATCAGTTACGAATACCGGGCGAAAGCGATGTCATCTAATTAATATTCACGAGCCAAGCTAATAAGGTTTATAATGTTCCCCCAATCTTTTCAATTCACTACATCCCATGTAAATGTATTTGATCTTTGGTCATTTAGTCTCCTTTTATTTTTACCACTTGAGGCAGCGAAGAGCACTAATGCTAAACAGAATATTGTCAGTCATTTACATAATTTAAATAAACATTGAGCCAACTGACTTGTCATTCAACTAGTCAGCGGGTCAATGTGTATGCAAATAATGTCTGCCGCACCATTATGGTTTATTTAATTACATGTTTTCTGAATGCAAAGTGTACCGGGTTGCGTAATTCCTAACATATTATAGGTTGTTATTATTATTGTAGCTTCCTGATGATTAACAGACAATCACTTGTCTTGTCCTTTGGTTTGTATAAAGTAACAAAAACATTACACACTCACAATGGAAGTCTAATCGTATGTTTTCAGTAAGACTTTTGGTAACTCTTTACTTAAAGCCCATATGTATAAAGCATTATAAATGTATTTATAATGTGCATTATACATGATATCTTTTCATAAATAATTGAAAACAAAGTTAAAATGCATTATATTTGCAGATTCTGAAATTGGTTGTTTATCGTGTGTTTTAATGCATTACACTTTCTAAAGGTGTTCAATGAATAGATATATTAGAATGTATTATAACTGGGGTTACAATTATTCATGAGACTATACATTGCATTATAAGGTAAAGCGCTATGTAAATACTATGTAAAGCGACCTTGGGTTTGAGAAAGGCGCTATATAAAATAAACGAATTATTATTAAGGTGCATTACAAGGCATTCAATTACTGTATTAAAGGGATGGTTGATTATGATTTCACTTTTCTAACTTTAGTTAGTGTGTAATGTTGCTGTTTGAGCATAAACAACATCTGCAAAGTTACAACGCTCAAAGTTCAAAGCAAAGGAAGATATTTGCTTTCAAAGAAAGTTTTTTAAGGACTAAAACAAAAGGCTAGTAGGGACTACACGAAATTCCTCCCTGCTAAAGTCTGTCACATCCGTCTTTTCTCATGCAATACAGTTCATAACACAAATGTAATAGCATGCAACTCTGTAGGCATCTTACAACAGCGATTTATAGATTATCATGACAGAATATGCTAATCAAAGACTTGAAGATCACATCAGCAACATAATCAACTAACCATTCAGAAACTCCTGTTGCATTCTACATGTTGTCACTTCTTCTTGAGTCTCTCCATCATTGTCCGACTCCAGTTTAAACATAAAAGGCGGAACAGTTTCTGACATTTCAGCGAGTGTATGTGTGAGGTAATCAGAGCTGCTAACACACAAGCTCTTGAAGCTCCGCCCTCTGTGCCAGGAGCAGCAGCTCATTTGCATTTAAAGGGACACACACGAAACAACGTGTTTTTAATGACACCCCAAAAGGGACAATTTTAACATACTGTAAAAAATTTATCTGTGGGACATTTTGGGCTAAAACTTCACATACACACTCTGAGGACAACAGAGACTTATTTTACATATTGTAAACAGGGGCATTATACCACCCCTTTAAAATAGGTTTATAATGCATTTTACAAAAGGGCTTTAAGTAAAGTGTTACCAGATTATTTTTTGAAGGTGATAGTATAGAAATGTATAACATTACAAAAGTTTTATATTTCAATAAAAGTGTTCTTTTTAATCAAATAATCCTGAAAAAAAAAGTTTCTACAAAAATTATTTATTCAAAATGTATAATAATAATAATAAATGTTTCTTGAGCACCAAATCAGCACAACATTTTGTTTTTACTATATTTTGATCAAATAAATGCAGTCTTGGTGAGAATAAGAGACTTGTTTCAAAAATATGCTTTCAAAAAATCTTACCGACCCCAAACTATTCAACGATAGTGTAGAACAAGTCACTTGTTCTACACTATAGATAGTTTGGGCACTTAGTGCAACTAAAATCATGTGATCCACAAGGCGACACAGAACTAAGCGCTAAACAAAACTAAACCCATGATAGTCCCATACTTCATATACTTCATTTTTGAGTTTTAAGTAAGGCCAAATGCCCCAAATGATGCACAAAACTACTCAACCTACTTGCCCATCCACATTATTTATATTTTACATTTGTGCATTTATCAGATGCTTTTATCCAAAGCGACTTACATTGCTTTTCAAGCTACACGTTTATATTCTTATCAGTTCTTGCTTTCCCTTGGAATCGAACCCATGACCTTGGCGTTGCAAGCGCCAGCGCTCTACTGTTCAACAATCATAACTAACTTTCCTCAAAGTCTAAGTTGAACACAAGTATTTAGAAAGCTTTGTTTTGCTTGGAAAAAAACACGGTATGCTTTACTCATGATATCAGTGCAAACCAACTACAGCAGCAAACAAAAGCATTTACGCCTCCACGTCTACTGATAACTCAGCACACAACAATTTGCAATGCTTTGCAGCAATATATTAATGTAAACAGAGTCAGCTATGCCTAAAAAATGTAAACAGAAAATAAATCGGATACACTGTACGTCAAACTATCAAGATGTGCAGTGTAAATGCAGCCAATATACCTCACAGCTCTCATACCTTTCATTTTATTATATCGGTTTGTCATCCCTCGCTCATTTTCTCCTCTCCCTCCTGCAGGTGAGTTGAAGACCAGCGGCGTATCTTTTCTCTCTACCTCTTTCTGCCTTCTCTCTGGGGCTTTGAAGGGAAACTTAATGAATAATGAAGAAAAGATGAGATGTAGCAAAGGAGAGAGTAAAAAAAATGATTTGAGGAGATAGGGGGTGGGAATGAGAGGCCCTTCATGAGCCTCCATCGCCTTTGAAAGGATAGATATAAAAAAAAAAAACGATAGAAAATAAGGAGTGAAGGCCTCTCCAGTGTGTTCACCCATCAATTAGTCGGACAGCAGGAGGAGGTGTGGAGGAGAAGGGAGCGAGAGGTGTGTGAAGTGTCGGACGATTAAACCGGCGAGAAGGAGAGGTGAAGGCTGAGGAAAGGAGGACTGCTGAAAGACAGCAGGGACACGAGGCAGTTACTGACTTCTCAACTTCACTCATTCCAGCTATTTATCATTCGCACACGCTATCTGTCCAGTCCCTGGAGTGCACGCGTTAACGTTTGCCACACACAGGGCAGGCAAAGAGCTTCCACTCAAACGAGTCTGTGGGAAAATCAATGACAGCCTTTCAACCATGACCGTTCAGTGATACGTTGAGTTCTAAAAAAATAAATAAATAAATGCTATCCATGGCTTTCCTGCATTCAACAGAACCAAGAAACAGATCAAAGATTTGTGGTCAGTTTGCCCAAATCTGCTAAAAAATTATATTTTCACTTATTTGAGTACACTAGCAAAGACCTCAAATAGGCTACATGGGCAAAATCTTCAACATTTATTGCTTAAAAAAATAAAATAAGTATAGAATAGAATAGAGTATATAAAAAAGTATAGAGTATGCTATGGTCTGAGTGTAAATTTAAAATGCATTTGTGTGCACTTTTAGTAGTACACTTGCATACATGCGCAACATTTTCAACATAAAAAGTGTAAAATAAGAAGTAAAATCAATTTATACAAATAAAAAAAATCACGTTTAAGGAGTTCACTAGCAGATGAATGCATGGCTATGCATGATTTGTCACTTTTACATTTACATAAATAGATAAAAAAACGAACTAAAACGAATAAAATAAAATAATGGTCTGCATATAATATGTAAAATTAAGTATTTAATATTTCATCAAACTATGGAAATATTTGTATAGAAGCCTGAATTAGATCCGGTGTGTCAAACACCTGATGCCTTATATTTCATCCTGAAGCAGGAGTAAAGGAAACAAGTGTGGTTATAGCTTTAAAATAAAAATATCCCCCAAAGAGAGTGTGTGTGTGTTCTCTTTTTTATTTTGATGATAAAATCTAAAGTGCTATATCCTGGTCCAGAGCTGTTACCGGGTTATTATCGCCCTCCTCAAAGCAAGCTGTTAAAACAGAGGATGTATCATGTACTGTAGGTGTTCACTTGAAGCTAAAAGTGAGGAGCTGTTTACGGCGGCAACATATGGGACATTTACTGGTAATATGCTAACATATAATTACGTTTAAATTAAAACATGAATGAAAAGTAGCGTGATTGTCTGATATTCTTTAAAAATAAAATTATAAATAAAATGTTTTATTAAACAGTTTTGTAATTATTGTAATTATTATGAGAAGTGCATCCTGCTGTACAATATAATAATATATTCATCATAATCTGGATCAAATGATGCATCATTTCATGCTCATATGTGTAACAGCACATCTGAGCATGTTAACCTGAAGCACGTGAGCATGTTGACGGGAAGACATCAACAGACTTAAGATGCTGTTACTGATATGTAAGACGACTGCTTGGCACATATTGATGAGGTCAGGCTTTAGTCGTATCATTTTTTATGATGTGTTAAATACAAGACAGTCCTTCAACACTGACATACGGTTTTACGGTAGATGTGACTGACATATTGATCTGGGGAAAAAAAGCTTTTTTTCATCTGGGGTCTTCAAATATGAAGCTTAAGACATGATTTAATGGTGGCCAATCTCCCATAGGAAAGAGAGAGAAAGAGAAAAGCATTTCTCTCAAGATACCAAATTATTACAAGTTATAACATTTAAACAATATCATTTATACAGTAGGCCTATAACATTTATCTTCAAACTCTTCAAAGACCACGGTCTGAGCTGCAATCTTGTATAGCTCTATACAATGTATATCAGCAATCTCATTTGTGTCTACTTTTTATTTGTATAAAAACATCTAATGCAAAGCTACTTAAGCTTTAAATGAAACTAACAAAATATAATGTAATATTAAAAAACAACAACACAATTGTAGCATTACTGTAAGTAGCCTAGTAGTGAATTAAATTATTAATTTAGTCGAAAATAAATTCTTGTTTTTATTTTATTTTTAAAAAGCAGACTGTATTTTTATAACTTCCATAAAGTACTGCAAAAATATTTTTGTACTGCATAAAATGCATTATTGTTATTATTATTATTATAAATTATACAAATAATAATGATAGTTTTTGTTGTAGTTATTCAATATGATTGATAATCAATCATAATTCTGAATAATTATGTCAAAAATAAAAAAATAGGAAACTTTTATGGAATATCGTTATCTGCATATAAAATCCAGCTTGTGATCAACATTCAACACTGACTTAGCAGCCATCTTAATATTGAATCATATTAATAGCCAGAACTCATTGGCGCCATTGTTCTCCTATCAAGTCAGTTAACACAGGTTGGTTCTTAGAAGGTTCCAGTGGAAGTGGGGTATGTGTTTGGCTGTGTGATCAGGGATTGGGCAATTAATCCACATCCAGCTCAATGGAGAGAGATTATGCAGTCAAGTGAATCTCATTTCAAGCTGCTGCTCTGGGTGGGAGGGTATGCCTGCGTGGGCTACTCCATGACACAAAGACAAATGACCAGCGAGCGGGCGAGTGTGAGGAGAAGATTGGAGAAGCAAAGGGGGCAGCTCGTACGGCTTCTGTCGAAGTCCATAATCCACTGTTGACTTCCAAAGGGAAGGCAACGATTGAGAGTTTCTGCACTGATTAAATAACCACACACACTACCTGCGCAAGGTCATGAGTTCGATTCCCAATGTGAACCTGAAATATTTGTATAAAAGCAACTGTCAACTGCAGAAATTACAATTATTGAGACCCTATGATTTGTGTCTCAGTGTGAATGAGCAGTGCAGTTTAGTCTCACACACTCAAGAACGCATGGCGCTTTCAGCATCTGCCATCTCAGTCCACATGAACTTCACCATTTAATTTGATAAATACTATATATTTGTCACAAACAAACACAGAACCTCAAAGGACCTAACTTGAAGAAATTATGACAGAAAAATATATGATATATTGTACAGTAGGGCATGTTTCTCATAATAATAACAAAGCTTAAAACACAGAATACCTGGAGGAGTTTATGAGTTTCTTGACTCACAATGATGACCATAAAAAAGTCTGTAATGGATTTTTTTTTTTTTTTAAGGAATGCCACATTTAAAAAATATCCCCATTACCTGATAGACATCACTGAAACATGGGTCCTGACATATCTCACCCGTCTCTGTGACAGCACTAGACTCTGTAAACTAAAAAGAAAAATAAGATGCCATCAGATTCTTCATTCAGCCAATCAGAACAGTTTGGGCAACTTTCCACATGTCCATCATTTTGCATGTTCACAGGGCAGCCCATATATGGTAAAAAGGAAGAAGCCCATATCAGGAAGAAGCCCATATATGGTAAACAGAAAGAAGCCCATATATGGTGAACAGGAAGAAGCCCATATATGGTAAACAGGAAGAACCCCAATATGGTAATCAGGAAGCTGAAAAAGCTCTTTAATTGCATATTCAGCGTCATTAGAAAGTGTTAGCTTCTCAAGTGAGAACTTTCACCTATAACACAACAGAACAAAGCAAAACAACAAAACACTAGATAAACACAAAAAACATTATCAATTCTGGTTGAATCTATTCTCAGACTACCATTGTTGTCTTGTCCCAGAATATGACAAGAGTGCATAAAGCCCAAAGCTAAATATTCTTATAACATTACAACAGAAGCAACATCTCATAGGCAATTTTTCAGCAATTCCCCTCATGCATATGCACAGAAGCTGCCGAACTGGTGACATCTCCCAGCAGGAAGGATGGTCTCCCCGGACAGCCATGGAAGACACTCAGGCAATTAAACTAGTCACAGGATCCATACAAACCACTGTTCCCGCCGCCAGAGGCGGAGACGCGACACTAAAACTCTGAAACAGGTGCTGCTCCTGACAGTAGAATAAAGCAGCACCTTTTACTTCCACCATATTTTTATACGAGTACAAATCACAGAAGCACTTATGCTGAAAATTACCGCTAACATCCAATTTTTCGACCATCATTCCCCAAGATGAAGTACAGATGAGAACTTGTCTGGCTGTAAATCCATTTATATGCAGAACTTGTTTGGCAGAGAATGTCATGCACTGGCATTTATAAAGGAGAACATGTAAAATTGATTGGTTACCAGTTACCAGTAAGATCAAAATGATGAAGGACAAATGCATTGTGGGTTTGGTAAATGGAGCTGGGAAAGGCATACAGAAATCGTTACAGATGTCACTCTCTCAGGTCAGGTCCATCATCCCCATACACACACACATATATGGAGATGATGGGCCTGGATGACCATGATGTATATACTGTATAGCGGTAAAGGTACCACATTTTAGCAAATAATCAAAGAAAGCTTTAACAAATATAAATAAACAGTATCGCCGATTCCGGGTGGAAACCTCGTCTATTCCTATTTCTTATTTTTTTTCATGAATCATTACTAGTTACCCTTTGCGTATGTCTGTTGGCTTTGTTTACCAATGAAAAGTATTAATAAGAGCTTGTGAATAAACCTCATAACTGCATTGGATCCTCAAACCTCACACAGTTTGGACCATCTCTGCTTGTCTTTAGTTCTTGTTAAAGAATTGGTCTCTTTACTCAAGAAACACACAAACGCACGCACACACACACACACACACACACACACACTCACACACACACACACACACACACACACACACACACACACACACACACACACACACACACACACACACACACACACACACACACACACACACACACACACACACACACACACACACACACACACACACACACACACACACACACACACACACACACACACACACACACACACACACACACACACACACACAAAATGTTTGGTCTCTTTGTGGGGACTCTCCATAGACATAATGCTTTCTATACTTTACAAACTGTATTTTCTATCCCCTAAACATATCCATCACCCTTTTTGCATTTTTCAGATAGGCATCATTCAGTATGTTGTTTATTAATCCATTTCCCTCGTGGGGCACTGATGTTGGCCTCCACATTGTAGGTGATCTCAGGTTTTACTATCCTTGAGGGGACATTTCATGGACAAAACACGTATGTCCAAAATTCTCAGAAACTATTTCAACTTGATTTTGGTAAAATGTCAACAATATAAGGAAAGGACACATGCAAGTTTCTGACCATATATAATGCCACAATATCAACTTTGACATTGTTTTTTTTTTTCATTTCCTGAAAAGTTTTTTGGAGATATGATGTTCCTGCCAGTATGGTTGTAAAACATTGAATAATAATAAAAAGTAAATAAATAAATACATAGGCTATACATACATGGTGGCAAACAACCATATTTTCACTGAATATTCATACAAAAAAAAGAATGAATGAATGTATAAATTATTTAATGAATAGTTTATAAATGAATAAAAACAAGTATGTTTTTAAACTTGGAAAAACAAGATATTTGCCATGTCTGGAGGCATGGAGAGAAGAAAAAAATATTCTCTCCATGCCTCCAGACATGGCAACTCTCTTTAATCCTATTTATATGCTACTACTGCCACTTTATTTTTAAAAATAATCAAATACACCCTGTCTCACAACACAATCTTCAAATCAAATTCAATAGGCCTATTCAGTATTCACGTTTTTTTTCTTTTAACATGACCTCCAACATATGTATTTAATCACATGGAAACGCCGCCACTGACGTCATTCATTTTCACCTCCAAACAACTGACTGCAAACTCTAGAATTCAAAAGCACTGATCCCCGCACATTCATACTTGGAAATAATACCAAAATAATTACAGGCATCTAAATTGCCTGAGCAAACAACAAGCTAAATCTAGATACAATAAGCACAGTACAATAACTCGCTGCCAGGTCAGGCTCATTCAGAGATAAATATGGAACATCCATCACTGATAATTAGAGGTAACATTATAAAAGTAGGCCAAAGCATTGCACATCTACTCGCCTTAAAAGCTACGCTGAAATATGGTTACATTCACGCTTTATCTAATCGAGAAGAAGGAAATTTAGGCCTTCAGCTCAAACATGTCAATCAGGAAAAATCGACAACAACAACAACATAACAATCCTATCTGGCAATTATAAATGATCATTTCAGAATAAGAGACTCAGAACTGATCAGTAAAGCTCAGCGATAAGTGTTTACCTTCACATCTTTACAGGTCAACATTTTAAAGTAATATAAACAGGGACATTCAAAAGTTAATTACCATATGCGAATAAATTTTGCTTTTATAGACCGCTTTTTATGAGAACTCTGGAGGCTGTTTCAGAGGCTTCTTACTTTCATTTAAGACGAGTATTAAAAATTACGGTTTCCCAGAACAAAGTGCACTGATATCGCTCTAGAGGTGTCTCATCAAACAACCTTGAAATTTCCCTAAGTAGACTGCAGAATCTAAGCTGTACTGATCACATTTCTACAGTAGCTTAAGGCTGTGGGTCAAAGGTCCCCCAGTGAGAGCCCATTACGTCCTTTCAGAAACGTTTCAGTGACCTTCATCGTCGTCTCCCCAAGCAAGAGAGGAATAGCAATTATAACCTCAGGGAAATGGTCCAGTTATTAAGTGATTCTAATCAAACCAGCCTCCCTTTACATAATCAATAGTGCTTGAGCAGGACATGTCGCCTTTTTAATGCTTTACTATTTAAACACACACTGATTCATACACACTTGGTTTGGATGCTTCAGGGACAGATATATTTCTCTTTTTCAATAATTTGTAGTGCTTGTTTTTAAAAGAAAGACACTTCAAATTTTTCAGATCGTTTCAGCCTTACTGTATGCGAAATGTACAGTCGACCGGAAACAAGGAGTTTGCTGACTCTCACGACCAAGGTAAAGTGGCTCTGACTATATGCAGAAATACAACATAAAAGCCAATTCTGTTTTCTTGTGCTATGGAAAGTTCACGTACAACATTTGTGGATATGAACAAATACAATATAGGAATTCATGATTTAAGGGTATGTTTTAGGTTAATGGTTATGTTTAAAGGTGCAGTACGATTTCTGAGAAACACTGTTGAAAATGCACAGCACACTTGTAGCCAATCAGCAGAAGGGGGCGTGTCCACTCGTGATGGGGGAGGAGAGAAAGTGAGCAAGAGGGATGTTTGAAGAAAGACTGTAGAAAGAGAGATGGCTGAGAGACATTACAACAGATAACCAGTCAGAGGAATATCACTGGAAAAATAAGGGTTATGATCAGGCAAGAGCTTTAGGACCCGCATTAATATTAGAAAAGCTTTCCAGAGCTGGAGAGACCTAAGTGGGAAGGCCTGAAAACGGACGCTGAGGTTGCGTTGTTTCTGCTCCATACGTGAGTAACATTGGTTTTGCTATGTTTCACAGAACCAAGATATGCTGTTGTTTTAATGTTAGCATTAGTCATTGTTTGCAGGTGGTGTACTGCTGGTGACTAACAACCAACTCTTGCTTATACTCGTGTGTACTACACTACATGTTCATTCTTTGTTCTTCCTCGTTGTTGTTCCTCATCATCTTCATTTTTTTTTGCGAAGCATTAATTTGCTCTAAATATGATAAAGAGACATCTCTTGCACTGTGTTCGTGCATTTTGTGGGCGGAGCAAAGAAGGGAGGGGCGTGTTTGTTTACGTTGATCTCAAATATCAACAGTGTTTCTCAGAAATTGCTTACTGCACCTTTAAGCTGTAGTCCAAAGCATCTGTGGCTTACTTTCAATTACTACAGAAAATAACTTTGACTCGTCCTTCAGTTTATAAAATAACAAACAAAAACATGTTACACGCTCACATAAGTTGCACATAAGTCCAATTATTGTATCTTTGCACTATAGCCCTCCTCTGTACACTAATACCATTCAAAAGTTTGGGGTCAGTAAGACTTTTTTAAAGATATTAACACTTTTATTCAGCAATGATGCATTAAATTGATCAAAAGTGACAGTAAAGACATGTATAATGTTACATAATGTTTATTTCAAATAAACTTTCTATCTTTTTAGTTCTTTTGAACTCTATATTCAAAGAACCACAAAAAAAGCACCACGAGTGTGCACATTCCACATATTAAGCAGATTAAGCAACTTTTTTCAATATGTTTCTTGAGCACAAAATATATTAGAAAGATTGCTGAACAATCATGTAACACTGAAGACAGGACAGTTATTTAAAAAAACTAATGGTAATAATATTTCACTTTAGAATAAATCAAATGCATCTACCAATGCTTTTTAATATTTGTAAAAATAAAGAGGTTTTATGTATTTAAATTACACGTTAAATCCCGAATGTGCACAAATATTTACACTGAACACTCAAAAACTGATCAACACTATACAAGCAAAAGTTACAACTTGCAAATACAACAGTGGTGAACGCCTGTCTAAGGTGTCTCAGTAATATCAAATTTGAAATCGAATTAACCTGGTGTATTTAATCGTGTCTCACATTACACTGTTATTCATCTTCAAGCAATATTTTTAGCTGTATGATATTTGGTATACCGGAGCAGCATGTAAGGGTAAATCGTAATGCATGAACAAGGTTCCCCTACTGACATCCCCGTACAACGAGACCTTAGTCTCACTGAACTGTTCATACAGTAAATACTCCCTGTGTATGCATTTATGTGATTATTATGAGGAGACTAATGGAGTCTCGTGACTTTACATGATGCACAGGATCAATATTCACCGGGAGAGTAGTATTTATGTCTGCAGATGAAATCTGACACAGATATCAAAGCAGCCCTGTCGGTGTAACCGAACACATCCACCCGGAGTCTGACATGATATCAACACGACGTGAGCCAGAGAGACAGATGCAAGAAACTTCTCTAGTCTAAGAATGGATAGTATTATGTCTGCAAGGCATACATATTTGGCTTGCATAGAGAAAAGAGCAAAATATGAAACATAACAGCCCAGAATATGTCAATATCACCAACATAAATGCACTGAAATTAAACAGATAGATTTAAATGTATAGACTTAATTTTTTTTAAGTAAATTAAGTGAAATCTACTTTGTATTAACATATTACATTTTAAACTGAAAAAAATCTTATTTAAAAAAATCTCAGTTAATTGATAAATGTCTACTTGTTTATATTGGCAATATATAACTAAAAATGACATACTGTGAGGCATACAAAAAACACAAAGGTAATTATTTGAATAAATCATATAATAATTATTTCTGAAGGATCACGTGACACTGAAGACTAATGATGCTGAAAATTTAGCTTAAAGATATATATATATATTATAAATATATTATATATTATTTTCTATTCTCTTTAGAAAACAGTTATTTTAAATTGTAATATATTACTGTTTTTTACTGCATTCAAATAGCTAAAATGCAGCCTTAGTGAACATAAGTGACTCCTTTCAAAAAGATTTAAAAAAATCTTGCAAACCCCAACATTTTTAATAGTGTAGGTCATTTTTGTGTAGAATGTGAATTCAAAATTCCACAAAACAATGATAACAACAATACAGAGTAAATAAAGCTGCCTGGTACACACCAAAATTGCACCATTATTAATTATTCATGCTCTAGTGCATGCTGGGAGTATCCACACCTTGAGAAACAAGAATCACATGTACACCAGCACGACAAAACATCTCAACTATTTTTTTTGTCACTGCAAAACTTCACGCACTACAGACATATCTGTGATTATAATAGAAATTACTGTTTATGTAGTAGGACGCTGGCAATGCCAAGGTCACAGGCTTGATTCACAGGAAATTAATGAAATGTGACGCATTGGATAAAAAGCAACTTCCAAATGTAAAAAAAAAAAAAAAAAAAACTAGTTTGGACTTGGACACATCACATTGTACTGCTACGATAGATAGATAGATAGATAGATAGATAGATAGATAGATAGATAGATAGATAGATAGATAGATAGATAGATAGATAGATAGATAGATAGATAGATAGATAGATAGATAGATAGATAGATAGATAGATAGATAGATAGTCTAATACAAAATATTCAAAATAGTCTTTGTAGGTAATAAGTAATATTTACTTGAAGTCTGAGAACATTTTGTGCTCAAATTTAGTGCAAATCAGCTTAATATTTTCAGCTTATTCAAACCAAAAATAACACATTTTATCCCTCATACATTTGCTTAACCACAAAGTGTTTTTCAGTGTGCAAAAACGACAACCTCCAGCTACAGCAGCGAACAAACACATTTAACCTCATCTGCTCCAGGCAGCCTGTGGATCCGTGGTGTTTCTCGCTTGTTGCACTTTCTTTAATACTTTAAACCAGCCGGTTGCTCTGGGCATGCCTGCATTAGTTATGTTTTGTTTTGTTTTGGCCTGAAGATCAAGTAAACTCTGCAAAATCCTCTTTTGAGAAACACACTAATTCTTATGTTGCTCCTTCCTCCGATGATACTGGAACGCGGGAGCAGATGCTCCAGGCAGTATTGCATCCGTTAAGGGCTCAAATACTGACTGACCTCTATCTGTCAGGTTCACATACAATCACACTACAAATACCAGCTAAAACTGGACCTCCTAAATAACTTTAAAGTCGACATGAAATCAAAATTGACCCTATTTACTTTGTTAGTGCATATTACTAGTCTTGTGGTGAACAATTAATCCGTGCCAGTAAATACACAGAAAAAAATTGTTTGCCGTGGTAATCTTTAATCAAAATCTGAAAAGTTACTTCCGGTCTGGAATGAAGTTCCTTTTCTGATGAAGTCAGTTTGAGCGAAAGATGGAGAGGAGGAGCGCTAAAGTAAAACCCTGCCCTCTATTCAATATTCCCTTTCACTTGGAAATACGTCACAACACTGGAGAAAAGTCGTTTGCAACTTCCGAATCACACAGACTTTAATGCTTTAAATATGTGCATCATAACGGTAAATGATTTTGGTAAGTTATCAAATGCAATCATTTATATAAGAAAGCCATTTTCAAAGCATGTGCCAAAGCACAGACAACTGAGAAAGAAGCAAAACCTCACTAACTTAGTTTTAAAAAAACTAGATATCTCTAAATCATCCGTTGCTGGACATTCAAAGGCATTGAATCTCTGCAGTCTGCCGGGCTGGTGTTCCATTTATCCGCCCCCTTCCCCTGTGTGGATTACTCTTTAAAATTTAAACCAAGCATAAAACCAGCTCAGGGAGTACTTGCAAAATCCCTTGTCAGCCTCCATCCAATTACTCTGCACTGGTTCAATGGACATCAATGACAAATTCCTCTGTTCGGAAATAATTATAACAGATAGGTTTGATGCCCCAGCGTTGTCTAAACTCTGCTCATTAAAGAAGTGCACAAAATCACTCTGCTATTACTTTGACTCTTTCTAATTGTTGTGCAATCAGTAGAATACATATTAGAAGACTTTCATTTAAAATGTATTTCTGACTTTAAAGGCTTTTCACAGAGCGCCATCAACCTTCATCTGAGACTAGAAATGCTCGCTTTTACAAGGTAAACGTTCTATTTCTGACCCGGCTCTGAACTGCCCAGAAATAGCAATTCTACGCGGAGTTAGAAGTGGCATACTCATGCATTATTCCCGGTGGTGGATCTGGATTTGGGTAGTTGATGCACAACATGCCCAAGGAAAAAAGAAAAAGAAAAAAAAAAAACGACAAAAATGTATATGAATATTTATATGAATTGTAGCAACATTGACTGCCATCTGGTCAAATTAGGGAATCGCGAACACTTCATTCATCGTGTGACCGGACGAGAGCTTTGTCTCTTTCTCCATTACACACACACACACACACACACACACACAAAGAGACTTGTAACGTGACACCCCAGAATTCCTCACACCAACATCTGCCTTCCACACACACACAGAGACACCCACGTGTTTCTGCAGAGAAAAGGAATGCTAAATAGTCACTCTTAAATGTAATAAATATATCCCTTGTTGTGTTAAGATGTGTTTATAAACCATAGGAAAGCATATATATGTCCTAGTGTAACATTAATCGAACTTTAAATGTCTATACTAATGCATAATAATATAACTTTGTATTCCTATTAATGTTAATATGATGTGTTTCATATCTTTGTAATTCTCTAAATCTAACGGAGTTGAATCTTGACTGCAAGGTACAATAATATGCATTTATTCTAGGAAATACCATACTTCTAAATATGAATGTTAAATTCAATTTCACATGACATAGTCAAAGTGGGCGTGTCTTTATCAACAAAGGAACATTCTCCCGCTCTAGATCAGAGGATCCGATTCGCTCTTGTCCCAGAAAAAGGCGTATCCTTACATTCCTTAAAAGCCAAAACGCTCTTCCTCCTCCCTCTCTTGCTCTCTCGCGTCCTGCCTTCGTCTACTCATCATGTGAAATCTTCGGACCTGAACTCCTTCAGGAGTTCCCTCCTTTTATTTGTTTTATCTCAGTCTTTTGTTTCCTTTTTAAATTCTCCTTTGTTCGTTTCCACTTACGAGTCGAACGAACGAAGCCTGAATTCCTTCAGCAACTCCACTTGCAACCAGCCTTCAAAGCTCCCGCGAAAACGTGCTCTGGCAACGAGCACGCGCCCTGCTTTCGAAGCTTCCCGAGAGAACGCACTCTGCTCCCAAGAACACGCGCAGGCTGGACACAGCTCGTGCACGCAAACGAACCTTTTGCAAGTATCAAGCTCTGACGAGTTTTAATGTTTTAAGGTGTTTGATTGATGTCTCTCTCAAGGGTCTGTGATGTTCACTGTTCTATGGTCACTCGTGACCATTCTCTCTCTCTCTCTCTACAACCTCCGCGCGTGCTTCGGCGCGCGCGCCCCCATTCTCTCTCTCCAACCCTCACTCTCTCATCATCTGTTGTTTGTCTTGTTTGTTAACTGTAAGTAAATGTACATAGATATATAAAACGTGTATCTTGTGTAGTAGCCTATATTCTGTAGTTTTGCATTTATTAAAACAATATATTCAACTGTTTCCGTGAAAATGCTTGTAAAACGAGTCAATGAGATTTAAAGATCCAAGAGCTGCCAGAGCTCTTATTATTTACTAGTTTTAATTTTATAAACACAGGAAAATTAATGTTCACGGCCAGAAAGTTAATATTTCTTGGAGTTTATAAGAAAGGATAACTTTATTGAGAAATTGATAGTTTAATCTTACGGTCGTTGCTGGACAACACCGATTTGATGATTACATAATTTCCCTTAAAGATTACCTCATAATCGATCTGAAATGAGACTATTGATGTATGAATGAGGAATTATAATTCGTTGTGATTGATTATTCATATATTCATATAGTCTATCTTCAATTTCGATAATTTAATGTAACTGTAATATGCAATATATTAATCATATTCATGATTAGTTATTAAAATTCCCTATGGATCATTTGAGCTAATTCATACGGACACAGAGTCCGAAGCATAAGGCATAAGGTCTACATTATTTTGGTGGAGAATGCGGGCAATCTCAAACTTTGTTTTTACAAGCAATATCCAGTTCCAGTCTGTTTATATGGTTATTAATAATTTTGTGCACATGTGTTATGAAATCGTGAGATAAGTCGCAAACGCGAACTCACTCCTAACTGACCAGGCAAAAAGCCTAAGTCAGTAACGTTACACTTTAACAAGTTGCTAAAAATATGCCTAGACAATTTTGGCACTGTTAAATGCTATACACTGCAGTATTTAATATTACTAATGTGCTGTTAAGAGATGAAGAAATATCTCTGCAGTCGATACATTTCTAATATTTGTTGAAATCGCTGTGAACGAATAATTCTCACGTGCGTATTACCGGTATTAATAAATATGTTTCTAAGCGAGATTCCTTCCAAACATATTAGGCCTTGCATGCAAATGTCGTTTTGAATTCGTGGTTAACCCAGTGATATTCAGCAAAACGATAAAACTCCTGGTTTAAAGTTGACGTAGCTAATCAATCGAAAACCTAATACATTTAAATCCGTGCTATTTGGATAAATGTCTATGGGAGTAGCCCACAATTGTGTTTTGCAGCGAAGAAACCCTGCTTCACGCTCTTGTGCAGTATAGCACCCGAAAGATCTGTAGAGATCGTGTTTCCTTTGTGATTTTTATTGCAGAAAATCAGCACGTGACTGAGCTGAACGCTCTGAGCTCTTTAGAGTCACATTTAAAATTGGTTGTAATTCCGCGGACTAAACACCAGAGGTCCTCTTAGGTGTTCAAGTCTCAAAATACGCGCCCCAACAACGTCACCCTGCGTGAGCACAGCCTCCCACTGACGTCAGCCTGCATGAGCGCAACTACGCCATCTCGTGGCCGTTTCAGATAATGCTCTCGTACTGCTAAATTCAAGTGTTCTATGATGAATAGTGAATTAGCTTATGTCTAAATTCTCAATAATTATTGGCATTTCCAGCTTTGCTCGTGCGAATATTATTTTGTGTTAGACCATTTTCCTGCTTGTGACTGGTACATTTACTTTGAGTTTGGTTCAAACAAGAGGTGAATTAAAACTTAAATTAAATCCCAGCCCAGCCATTGAGAGCCCAGTTAGAGGGAAGTCCGCCACCTAGTGGCCGCCTCCCGCTAAAGCGGTTCATTCAACTCGTTTTTCTGTTTCCAATTCTGTGTGAATTGCTTTATTTCTGTTTTCTCGTCTGATTATTTTATAATAATTACTGATACTTTAATGCATCTTAATTATTGTACAATATCATTCTGATCTCTCAATCCCCTTACACGCTTATCTAAATTCGAGGTAAACCAGATTTAAATTTTGGGATTTAAATTGTGTGGCTGTCAGCCACTGTCATCCACTAGAAGGAAACAGCGCCACCACGTGGCCTTGTGGATACTAAGTCGGTGCCACTCTTTTCCTCCTTTCACTCTTTTGAAGTGTGTACTTATTTCATCTTTCCCTTCTGATTATTTCATAGTAATTACTGATGCTTTAACGTCATCTGGATTATTATAAAATATCACTCTGATGTTTACATTTCTGCACAGGCTTATTTAGATTTGAATTCAAGCTAGTTTGAATTTAATTTGAATGAGTTTGTCTGTCCAACCAGGTTGACCACTGAAAAGAGATACGCCCCCTTGTGGGACAAACCCACTACTGCGGCCTGTCTCTTCTTCTGGGGTCATCCTGTCTTTCCATTATTTTATTTTATTATTAATTTTTTTTTTTTTTTTTTTTTCCAAAAAAAAATTATTACAATTTTTTTATTCCTAATTTTCTTATCTCTCTTTTAGGTTAGGTTATTCTGATAATCACCAACATTATCATAATTCCCTTTTTGTTTTACCATTATTTCAAAGCCTTTGCCTTTATTTCTACATACATAATTACTAAACTTGGTTTAAACAAGAAAGCCTTAATTGACTTTAACTTTCACCTGTTTACCCCTTTTTGTGTGTTTATGTGTAGTTCTCCCTAGGGCGCTGTGGTGATTTGACAGTCATCTCTGGTTGGTTTCCAGCGAGCGGGGTCACCTGGCCGTCACGACCGACACCGGCCGTGCGTGAGTCTCGGACTCTTCTGTCTCTTACCATTGGGGCGGCACGCAACTGCTACATCAGCAATTTGGCACTCCAAGGGTAAGGTCAACCACGCCAGCTGACACACAAGGCAATTTCGGGACAATTACCTGAACCAGGGCCTGCTGCAGGGGCCGGGTTCCGGTGAAAACCCCATTTTTGTCGTGCTGTCTGGCAGTTGACACCTTGGCGTTGCCAGGTTGTGTTTAAGGTCGCAAGTTGTTTTGAGAAGGTCGCACCGTGGTACACAGAGTAACAGAGGGCCCGGGTCCACTGCGTTCGAGTGTTTGGGACCGTCGAGAAGGTTGACCGCGCCGCTGGCCCCCACCTGAGTGACCTCATTTCACTCCAGGCAGACTAAATAAGGTAAAACCCATACACTTAGTATAAGCCACAGAATATTAGATATTCCCCGGTCATTTAAGTGTTTGGCCCCTATCCTTTTCTCCAAGCCTCACCATCTTCCTAGGTTTTCAACCCCGATAGCCCCCACTCACCTGTAGGCCCTATCGTAAACTCTGGCAGTGGTAATAGGCTTAGGCCTCCTTATTCTCTCTGACACATACCGTGTTACTATTGTTTGATTTTATTTCACTTTGATCTGTCCTATCCTTTGTTCTGTTGTGATTTGTTTCTTTCATTTCACCTAGAAACAGTAACCTGAGAGAGCCATCAAGGAAACTAAGTAGTGGAGTGACCACCAGCAGCCGGGGCCACCACGTGACCCGCCAGGCTACTGCTCGTCACAACCCCTAGTGCAGGTCCTCAGACGACCCAAGTTAATTGGCTCCGTGAACTGTCTAACTGTTGGCATCAGTTAGCCCCAAAATTCTCATAAACGGCATAGCCGTATGATCATAGCTCGTTAACCTTAAAACGAACTTGCATTGGTCTCTTTGTGTGTGTGTGTTCTGTGTTCTCTCTCGCCTACAGTGTGCCAAGGTCACGGCCGTCCAGTATGGCTGCCCAGTGGGACGAACTCGAGTTGTGGTTGAGAGCCATGACGACCGACTTCCTGCCCGGAGACGCCGCTGACACAGAGCCCCGGAGCCGAGAACAGCTGGACACCGACCTGGTCGAACTGATGACCCACGATCCGACACAGAGCTACAGCTACAAGGACTGGGCCAAAATCGTCGGAAGCCTCGCACACAAACTCGTCGCCCAGGCACGGCTCAGCGAAAGGAGCCACATCAACCTGGAGCAGGAAGCAGCAGCGCTAAAGCTTCAAGCAGAGGAGGCCCGGAGGAACCAGGCCCACACCCAAAGTCGTCTAGAACAGCTACTTCTCCTGATCGACACAGACCAAAGAGAACAGTCGGAGAAAGAAACCTGTAAAGAACTCGACGAAAGACTCCAACAAAGTGACGCTCTCCTTGAGAGAGCAAAGACTGAACTAAGAGACAAAAACGCGAAAGCCACAGCCTGTGAAAAACACTTACAGGTGGCCAGAGCTGAAATCCATGAGCTTACTCTGCAGAGACATGATCTCAGAGACGAACTTGACATTGTTCACAGAGAACTGAGCCATTCTTACAGACTTAACAGTGACCGGGTAGGGGAAACACACACCACAAAGTTTCCCCTGACCAGCCGGTACACACCAGCCAGCCAACAGAAACCCCTGCCAGCAGAAAGGGGGGAGCCCTCACAGAGAACACTTACCGCTCAACGCGGCACGGCTCCCAAAGCTGAAGGGGGCGGAGCTGAAAAGGGTCAGAATCCCCCCCAGACGGATTGGGCCCCCAGCCACAGCTCTTCCCCCACAAACTTTGACAAGTTGGCCAGAAACATCCCCACGTTTACTCCAAACCTTGCAGGAGGCCATGATGTACATGCTTACCTTCAAGACATTGACTTTCACCTGCAAACTGTCGCCAACGTGACAGCTTGGGACAAGTTTTACCTGCTCAGAATTACTTCTAGCCGTGACGTGCGCAGCTTCCTAGACCGTCAACCAGAGACTGTCAAAAGGGACTACCAGCAGCTGCGACAAGCTTTGATCCGTGAATTCTCTGATCCAGAATCAGAACAAGGGGTCTTCACCGCCATGGACGTCAAACAGGCCCGACCTGAACACCCACAGACCTACTACGGCCGACTCCGACACGCCTACTTCGGAGCACGAAACGAGCCCGGTATGGAAGAAGATGTCAACTTCAGGACGCTGTTCCTCCGAAATCTGCATCCCACAGTGAGTCACCACTTAGGCGTTCTGGCCTGTCCACGTAGCATGTCCACCCAACAGCTACGTGACTTGGTCCACAAAGCTTACACCAAGCAAAAGACTATTTCCAAAAAGACTGTAAGAGACCCCACAACCTACTCTGTCTCTGAGCACTGCTCAGAGCTAGACACAGAAGGCGCCCAACAGCACCACAGTCACAGACTGTACCACAGAGAGTCAAGGCCGTTCCAAGCCAGCAGAGGGCAAAACAACCGTGACGGTGCTCATCCAAAGCATCGGAGCGAGCGCTCTAAGAGGTTCTGGGACCTGCATCACCCGCCGTCCAGAACTCCAAGCCCAGAAAGCCAGCCCTGGAACCCCTCTCGACATGCTACTGGTAAGCCCAAGCCTCATCGCACACCAGAAAAACACAGTGCAGCCACGTCGGAGACAGCAGAGATCGTGAGGATGCTGAAAGAGTTTCTTCACAAGAAACATCGCAAGAGAGACAAGGACGAACCAGACATCTTATGTCTAAGCATAAGAACTGAAACCAACACCCTGTCTGACTGCCATCTGCCTGAGCCAAGCACCACGAACACTGCTCGTCCCCCACAGACTACAGAGCTAGCTGTCACACCACAAAGTGACAGCTCCGCTCCAGCACCACAGCTGACAGCTGCACACACTACACGAAACAGCACAACACATCACACCTGGGACCAACATCACAAAGTCCCAGGAAGTGCTGTTCCGGCTAGCTGCCCCCGCAGCAAGCCACACGTCCCTCCCGGGGACAACCCACCAGACATTGTTATCAAATCGCAACCCATGAACTTTGCTGTTACATCACCAAATAGCAGCTCCACTCACTCACTCATTGTTGCATCACAAACTGACAACACCTACCATTCACTCCGGCTGACAACAACAGCCCCGGTGCCACAGTTTCTGGGAAACCTCCTTGAAAGGGGGGTGACCAGGAAACCCTACCTAGCCTGCACTTTGGAGAAGGAAGTGAAACTTGAAGCCTTGATAGACACAGGAGCAGACCTCACTGTGATCTCATCTCAACTTTTCAAAAGACTCAAAGTCAAAGCTAAGAGACAGAATCGAACTCTTGAATCCCACACTTGTGAGCTAAATGTGCATTCATACAGCCAAAATAGCATCCGGCTCGAACAGCTAACTCTAATCCACCTGTCAATAGGTTTTATGTCGCTGACTCACCCTGTGTACGTTTCACCAATGAACACTCATCCACTCATCATTGGCAAAGACCTGCTGGATCGTTTCGAGCCCTTACTGGACTTCAAAAAGCGAACTCTTTGGGCCCAAGTGCCAGAACCTCTCCCCATCCAGTCACACAGGCCACCCGAGCCAGACTGTCAGATCACAGAGGTCACGAGACTTTCCACAGAGCCAGACTGTCAGGTCACACAGTTCATGGGAACTCCCACAGCCAGTCACAACGACACAGACTTAGCAACAGGTCAAGTTTCAAGTTCGCTACCCTGCACCTTCCAGCCCACAAAAGACTTTAACAAATGCTGCGCCAAGGTCAAGACTGACCTGCAGCCACATGACCAAACTCCTGCCCGCGCCAAGCCTGGCGCACTAAACGGAAAGCGGTGGTCACACCCGACCCACCCTCCCGCCCTCACAGTTGCAGCGACTACACACTGCATAAGACTTTTACAGGCTACACGGCCTAACACTGTCCCGCTTACGCGGGCTCCGCTGTCTGCAACACCCAACATAGCGGACATGCGGGCTTCTGACACCACAACAAAGACTTTGCGTTGCCACCACTTATACCCCTCCTGCCACCCTTGCACGCCGTCTAAACTCACTGACAGCCAGTGCCTCAAACCGCTACATGACATGCACACGCTGCATGCAGACAACATTACGGGTTCTGCACCTGTTGACATCACAGCGCAAAAGCTTGTGGTGAACAGTTGCAAAAGGGGGGTCATGCCAATGTTTATCTATGATGCATCATGTGCGGCACAACACAACACCAGAGTCACTGACGAGACATTGAAGCAAGCGACCGGCTGGCAGAAAGATGTGACAAAACATGGGCCAAGGCGAGCTAAACCTAGCTGCCACCCACAAAGCAAAAGAACTGCCCTGTCCAACCAAAGACAACCCTCGTTTGCCTCTTCCTTCCCTTTCTCTCTCTCTCTCTCTGTCATCTGTACCAGGTTGCTGCTGTGGGTCGTCATGCTGTGCTGTCAGCCATCCAGAGGACAGCTGCCACCGAGAGAACCACTGAGACTCCTGATCACCGACTGCGGAACCTACACTCAGCCAGTGTATGGTCGACTCATCCAGTCCCGCCCGGTCTACAGAGCACACTACCTCAGCACCGCAGCCCCATACACCTGGGCAAGTGCCCAACGGACAGAGGACTCCCTCCCTCACGCCAAAGCCAAGGTCGAACATCTGCTCAACCAACTGGAGAAAGTGACTGCCACGCAATCAGGACTCCTAAGCACCAACCACCGATCCGAACGGTTCCTGGGAGCGTTGCTCGGAGCCGTAGCTGCCGCCAGAACTCTTTTTAACATTGGTATGTCCAGTGTCAACGCAGCGAACCAGACTGTGAACTCAATGAAACCGCTGTTTAATATCTTCCAGAAAGACTTTGCCCAGACTCCGCTGTTTACAGCACTAACGACAGACATGCTGTGGGAGGTTAGCTCCTCCACTGACAGCCTAGCCACAGGGGCAATCCCACCGTACCTGAAACTCTTAAGCCTTGTGCGAACTGTGCTGGCTTCCAGCATCACCACGCCAGCTGACCCTCTACAAACACACCTTGCTTACTCTCTGGGTTGCGCCACCCCACTTCACGTCAACCCCGAGCAGAGAGAAGTGGGTTTTCTCCTAAACCTACCCATCATCGAGTCAAACCGAGCCTACAGGCTCAAAGACATTGTTAACATCGGGTCCTGGAAAAGCAGGACCCAGTTCAAGATATGCACTCCAGACGTGGTGGCCTACCACGACAGCGACACCCTGCTGTACCCGGCCCCAAACCTGCACAGGTGCACCTTGACCAAAGACATTCACTATCTCTGCCCTAGCAAGCCTTTCCCCAGAGACAACACTGAAGGACTCTACAAGTTGCAACCCCTGATCAGCCACACACGCTGCCCTGCTGAAGCTAAGCCTCGCACACAAGTCACAGAAACACAAGCAAAGATTGTAGGTGAACGATGGCTGGCTAACACACCTGCGCACACAGCCACTGTCACTCACGAACAACATGATACAACCAGCCGTGTCAACCTGCTCAGCCAGAGTATGCCGACTCAAGTACCGACAGGTGCCATCTCACACCTCGGCAACCTGTCATGGTACCATCTTCCGAGCAAAGAGTACCAGACAGCACTGGAACTCCCATCCTTTAAGAACTACAACGTCACCTTAGATCCAGAAGGAGATCTCTGGTTTGAGGAAAGGGGGTCCCAACTCATGAACATTGCTCCTGTCAACACATCCCTCACCTGTGTCCAAACCTGGACCGCAGCTGATACTGTGGTATCTTTCCAAGGTCACCGACCACGCCCCGACACTCGTCTTGGCCTTCATCCTGCAACAGACGCAACGAGATGCAAACATCCACAGTCAAGCTCACGAACTCTGTGTCGGGAGGTTTCACACGGAATCCCCGGAAAGGGGGTGCCAAGCCACCGACCACATCATCATCATTTGAGCTGAACCCTCAGCCTTGAAACCACCTGTCATCCATTGTGCTAATTTGTTGTTCGATGAAGTCCATCCCCTGACTTAATCGAACAAAAAGGGGGAATATGTAGCAACATTGACTGCCATCTGGTCAAATTAGGGAATCGCGAACACTTCATTCATCGTGTGACCGGACGAGAGCTTTGTCTCTTTCTCCATTACACACACACACACACACACACACACACAAAGAGACTTGTAACGTGACACCCCAGAATTCCTCACACCAATATCTGCCTTCCACACACACACAGAGACACCCACGTGTTTCTGCAGAGAAAAGGAATGCTAAATAGTCACTCTTAAATGTAATAAATATATCCCTTGTTGTGTTAAGATGTGTTTATAAACCATAGGAAAGCATATATATGTCCTAGTGTAACATTAATCGAACTTTAAATGTCTATACTAATGCATAATAATATAACTTTGTATTCCTATTAATGTTAATATGATGTGTTTCATATCTTTGTAATTCTCTAAATCTAACGGAGTTGAATCTTGACTGCAAGGTACAATAATATGCATTTATTCTAGGAAATACCATACTTCTAAATATGAATGTTAAATTCAATTTCACATGACATAGTCAAAGTGGGCGTGTCTTTATCAACAAAGGAACATTCTCCCGCTCTAGATCAGAGGATCCGATTCGCTCTTGTCCCAGAAAAAGGCGTATCCTTACATTCCTTAAAAGCCAAAACGCTCTTCCTCCTCCCTCTCTTGCTCTCTCGCGTCCTGCCTTCGTCTACTCATCATGTGAAATCTTCGGACCTGAACTCCTTCAGGAGTTCCCTCCTTTTATTTGTTTTATCTCAGTCTTTTGTTTCCTTTTTAAATTCTCCTTTGTTCGTTTCCACTTACGAGTCGAACGAACGAAGCCTGAATTCCTTCAGCAACTCCACTTGCAACCAGCCTTCAAAGCTCCCGCGAAAACGTGCTCTGGCAACGAGCACGCGCCCTGCTTTCGAAGCTTCCCGAGAGAACGCACTCTGCTCCCAAGAACACGCGCAGGCTGGACACAGCTCGTGCACGCAAACGAACCTTTTGCAAGTATCAAGCTCTGACGAGTTTTAATGTTTTAAGGTGTTTGATTGATGTCTCTCTCAAGGGTCTGTGATGTTCACTGTTCTATGGTCACTCGTGACCATTCTCTCTCTCTCTCTCTACAACCTCCGCGCGTGCTTCGGCGCGCGCGCCCCCATTCTCTCTCTCCAACCCTCACTCTCTCATCATCTGTTGTTTGTCTTGTTTGTTAACTGTAAGTAAATGTACATAGATATATAAAACGTGTATCTTGTGTAGTAGCCTATATTCTGTAGTTTTGCATTTATTAAAACAATATATTCAACTGTTTCCGTGAAAATGCTTGTAAAACGAGTCAATGAGATTTAAAGATCCAAGAGCTGCCAGAGCTCTTATTATTTACTAGTTTTAATTTTATAAACACAGGAAAATTAATGTTCACGGCCAGAAAGTTAATATTTCTTGGAGTTTATAAGAAAGGATAACTTTATTGAGAAATTGATAGTTTAATCTTACGGCCGTTGCTGGACAACACCGATTTGATGATTACATAATTTCCCTTAAAGATTACCTCATAATCGATCTGAAATGAGACTATTGATGTATGAATGAGGAATTATAATTCGTTGTGATTGATTATTCATATATTCATATAGTCTATCTTCAATTTCGATAATTTAATGTAACTGTAATATGCAATATATTAATCATATTCATGATTAGTTATTAAAATTCCCTATGGATCATTTGAGCTAATTCATACGGACACAGAGTCCGAAGCATAAGGCATAAGGTCTACAGAATGTAAATTCAATTTAACAGTCCTGTGGTGTGACAAATGGAAATTTAAATAGTCGTTAAAGGGGGGGTAAAATACTTAGTTTCAGTCAATCTCATGTTAATCTTGAGTACCTATAGAGTAATAGTGTGTCCTTCATATCTCCAAAAAGTCTTTAGTTTCATCATATTTATAAAATAAAAATACAGCTTTCCGATTCTATCCGGAAAAAGCCGAGGTCCTTGATTCTGGGCGTGGGCGGAGCTATAGAGTCAAGCGGGAGCGCGTGATACCGTTGTACTTACATGAATGGGGTGTTTTATCACTGGGACCGCGCCAGGTTTTAATTGCAACCGGTTTGCAAATCCAGCGACGGCCTGGGCCTTGTTAATAAAACATTCGTCACTGAAATGACCAGAACACAAAACCGCACTTGCCAAACTCCTTTGCTGTCCCGGAAATACAAACTGCATCCACTGTTCCAGTAACACTGGGTTCTTTGGGAAGCTGAACAAGGTAAACTTTCCCTCACATCCCAAAACACACTTTTTTGGAGACATTCTTGACATCAACCATTCCTATTTAGCGCTGCTGATGATGATTTCCGGTAGTAGCGCGTCGATGAGCGCGGTCTTTCTCTCCTCTGGTCGACGTGTGCGTGAACGCGCTTTTCCGAGAGCAATGCTCATATAAGGAGTTCCACTCTGGTCTACGTCATTAGATCTACGATAGAAAAAAACCAGCCGAAACGTGTTGCAACCCGGAAGTATGATTTTTAGCACAGAAATTCTCTGTTATTCGTTCAAAATAACTTTTCAAACTTTGGCCATTATTAGCATGATAATCCATCTCTTTAACACTGTAAACAACTCTGAATACATGAAACACCATTGTACCCCCCCTTTAAATTAACATGAGATCATCAAAAGCTGCATGCCTGATTATAAAATAGTTTTTCAAATGTCATTTCCATAGTAGCATATCCAAAAGAGAGTGTTATTTTTGGCTTGAATTGTTATCGACAGCATGCACCTCATTGTATCAATAACAAACTGTATTTTTCCTGCCAACTAAAGAATCATTCGTCACGACACACATAAATGCATGCTCCCGTAACTTGTTTTGATGAAATGACGCTTGCCAAGACAATAAATGTACATGAAAACATAACTGAATCATTGTACCTGAGCCAGCCTATTATGAGTCTTTCCTAATACAGGATGGCAGCATTAGGGTTAACTCTTGCATTGCCCATAGTACAAGGCATTCACCACAACCAACTTTAAACAACTTAAAGATGAAATTCATAATATCAGTTTATTCTTAAATTCTATATTCTTAAAGAGAACATATATGCCTACATTTTTGAGATTGTTGCAGCACCTCTCTTCCCAATCTGTCAGCAATGCTCTGTTTAATTCCTGTTTAGTCTCTATGAAGCCCCTCCTTCCGAAAACCATAATTTGCTCTGATTGGTCAGCTGAGCCAGTGCGTTGTGATTGGTCATCTGCTTCGAGCCACTTTTTATTTTGCGTGTGGCTTGGGCGGGAATTATTTAAATGAAGGATATTGTGACAAGTTCCGGAAGAAAACTCAAGACTACGATGGAGGCGTTTCAGTGAGTTCAGAAACAGTGACACGTTTATATAGAGAATAATTCCAATCCTTTTAGAGTGACTTTGTGATTTGCTAATTTGCAGACCTTTTTTAATGCTCAACTAAAGAAAGTTAAATATGTAAAGCAGCATAATAGGTCCTCTTTAAATTACTACAGTTAAATTGTCTTACGTGTGTTTAAAATTATCATTATCACTGAGCAGTATCTTTTAAAATGACCAACCACCATTTTTTTTTAGACTGGATTGATCTAACAGAACTTTTGAGTATCTTTTAAATATTTAATACCACTAACACTAAATGGTGATGCAATAAAAACATTTGAAACTGATGTTAAATTAATATCTCACTATCTATCTTGTGCACACAATGCAAATGAGCTACAACAGGTAAACATGTTAGCAGCAAAAACATCATGCTACAGTTGCAATTTGTTCAGCTGAAATTTCGAGAGACGAACAATTTTACTTTGACTGGTTTAATTATGACTTAAGAACACGCCACCCTGAACAGCATAAAGACTTCAATTTCCATATTACATAAATTTAAAACACTGAAACTTTATTTAGGTTTTTGGTTTTCAGCCAAATGAAAACTTTTGTGTTTCGGTAAAAGAAAAAGAAAAAAAAAGAAATCGTCATTTTTTATTTTTGTTAGCTAGAAAGATAGATTGAAAGATTGCCATCTACCTAAACAAGATGTTAATCTGTTAAAAGATCCAGCAATTGAGAGATACTAAAGCATGATCCCTGCTAAAATGTCTAGTTCAGCATGAACTTGCCGGTCCAAGATGATTTATTATACTAGTTTGGTGCTTATCCATGTTCTTCACCAGCATGCAATTCTGATAATCACAGTATTCCTGAAGAAAGGGAAGCCTACTGGTTAAGCAAGTTGAGAATCCTAGAGACGCTATAGGATATCTGGTGACCCGAAGTTCGGGGATATAATATCTGCTGGGGTTTAGAATAGCATGCACTGACAGAAGTTATCCTCTTTGGGAATATTTGGATACGGAGTGATTCAGAGACGGCTGTGATAGGATCTGAAATTGAGACAAAACGTGTCTTGATCTCACATGACCTCACACTGCTTTAATCCATCAGCCTCCACTGCCCCTGCTGTTTTAGTGTATCAGGTGACGTCTGTGGGAAGCGAGTCACCTCCAGATACACCTGCGTGCTCTTGGCATCTTCACAGCGACAGCGGAGCTAATGCCAGCTGACGCGACCCCCTTGCTGTGACATGAAGTGTCTGTAGAGGTGCAGACAGCGACGTCTCAGAGGACTAGATTCACAGTCACAGTCAGTGAGTGAAGACTGGACGCAAACACGCACATACACGCTCAGAAGAGCTGTCGAGCTGTTAGGGAGATTTACACGAGCACCCACACATCACATGCAATCTTGTATAGGTCCTATCTACGGTATATGGTATTATCGTTCTAATAAATGATACCTCAAATGACATGGCTTGAGAAGAGACTGAGAGTACTAAATTACTTTTTCTAAGAGAACATACTTAATCCTGTTGGTAAAAAACACAGACTTACAGAACATTGAAAGATGGATCTGAGCCATATCTATGATCAACCATGCAGAACACGCTTCAAACTACTTAGCAACACCCTAGCAACCACCCAGAACGGCATGGAAACTACGCCATGGCTGCAACTAAAAAATAATGATGGGAACCATGAACCAATTTTCCAAAACAATGAATCTCTAGTGCAAAACCTATCATACTCTAAAAGAGAATAAATAGGTCTATTCTCACTCTTAAATATGATTATGATCATTTTTCAGTGAATTAAAAACAGCGCGACCAATGTAGCCCGATTCCTGAACAAATGACTTTATGAGCGGTTAGTTATGTTGGAGCGGTTACTAAATTATATACATTATAGCAAATATACATGTATAGTATATATGTAATTATATTTATATTACATTTTATATATTTAGATTTTAGTCAATTGTTTTATTGACTTGATTTATAGATAAATGGATAAAACTACGAAAAGGTTGTTACTACATTTGTGCTTATAATATAAATGTTATTTATAGTTTAATTTTAATTGCTATGACATTGATTAGAGTTATTATCTCTAAAATAATCTGTAAAAATCATTAAAAAGCAAACACAACATATTTGGCTAAATTCAATTAAAAATATATTAGCCTATATTAAATATTTAAAATACTAAAATAAATAGGCCTATGTTCTGCTGAAACCTGAAATGATCTCAAAATTTGACAACAGACAAACATACACTACAGACAGACATACATAAATACTGTACAGAATCAGGGTTTCTGCAGGTATCCTCAAATTAAATGTAATGCTTTTTAATGCCATACATGACCCACCATGACTAACCACATTAGCAATTACCAAACCGGTTCTGCGTTTATCACACTAACGTAACATATTTCGTGGCAGCAAATAAAAATGATTAATTATGAAGGCCATATTCAAATAAATTGATAATATTAAATTTACTTCAAAACTATATCTACATTTTTAATGCCTGGAGGATTCTAATTTAATGCTTTTTAATGCCATTTAAGGCCTTAATTTTCACAAAATCCATTTAATGACTTTTAATGCTTTTTAATACCCCACGGAAACATACAGACGTCGGTCGGTCGGTAATGGAACTGAAATTGCTAAATCCTTACGATTCGATACGACATACTATCATGCAAGACAGTTTCAAAGCAAACACTTACCACATTTTCTGCAGAAAACACAGACAAAAAAAATCTGTAAGTTAAAATATTAAGTTCTTAATCTTATTATGAAATAAACTAACATGTCAGAACACGTGGTCCATAAGAATATATCAAATGTTTACACAAGCTGAAGAAAACTCACTGAAGGTGTCCTGACCTCGTTTTTCAAGGCAGATCGACTCATCTGTCATATCAGTCAGTAATCATTTGACAGCAGAAGACTGAACATTTCTGCACTAATGTTACTATTCAGAGAAAAGAGGAATCCTGAAGAGAGGGAGAGAATTGCCGTTTCTATCATTTTTGACAAGTAAATTAAGCTTTTGTCATTTAACAAGGCTGTCAGTGGATGACAGCGAGCGATTGCTCGGTTAGTCAGTAGTACATCTTATAATCTTAACCAACCTTGCTGCTTGAAAATGAGCCAGCCTGTCACGTTTCCTTCTGTTTGCACACTCTCACAGACAACCTTGACTATCTTTCTCTGCACACCATCACTCAGAGCACCGACAAGAATGGATGAAGTCGGCTGAATGTGGAGTTATTCCTGTTGCTATCTATGGTGATATGATTATATGTTTTTCATACTCCTGGTCATAGGTTACAGACAGGGTCCAAAATTAACTCTTTGACACATCTGTCAATTTACAGGCTGCAATATTTCTTACCTAACTGCATTTTTTTCTAAATAAAATAAACAGTGAGATTAATTAGCCGTTTTGTTGTTGTTGTTTGTTTGTTTGTTAGTTTGTTTGTTTGTTGTCCCTTGGATATTTCTGACAGAGAAAGTTACTGTGTCACTGTAAAACTGTATAGTAGGCTATGTTACAAAAACATCAAGTCACATGCTAACTAGCTGCAAAGCATTTTTGATTTTACGCAACTACAAGATTAAACTGGTTCACTCAATCTACCACTTTATATTAATTCAAGGACATCGGGTAAACTTCTCTTTGGGAAAAAAACTAAAGATTTCATTAAGAAAGAACGTTCTAGCCAAAGCCACTTGAAGTACTTTCTTTTCTAATCAATACCAGGAAATATCAGGCTAATACAACCAATTCCAATATATCTAATAAATGGAAAATCTGAAAGGTTTCTTAAGATAAAATGTTTCACCATAAAAATCCATATTAACGTAAAAAAATAAAAGCACAAATTATCAGACTCATTTTATTTGTTTTAATGCATTAACTACTTGTAAAGTTAAAACACTACAAAATCCTATTTTATAAAAAATGTTTAACATTAATATTTACAGAAGTGAAATAACATCAAATGGTGCTTCTTTCCTCTATCATTATATTTAGCAAACGCTGCTTTTTAGTGTTTGACAACTACTTGCTAATCTAGTTATAGTTTATATGTGCACTACCGTTCATAAATTTGGTGCCAGTAAGATTGTTATTTAAATATATATATTTCTTATTTATAAATACCAGTCTAAATTAGTCCAAATATAAACACTTGTTATAGATGTACCGTAGTGATTAAGGATAAGACAAAAACATGGAAAATGGATTCACGAGCGATTTATAGATTACCATGACAGAATATGCTAATTGAAGATAGTTAACTCCACATCAGCAACATAAATTCATCAACTAACCATTCAGAGACGTTCTGTTGCATTCTACATGTTGTCACTTCTTCTTGAGTCTCTCCATCTTTGTCTGACTCCGTTTTAACATTAAAGGCAGAACAGTTTCTGTCATTTTAGTGTGTCTGCCTGAGGTAATCGCAGCTGCTAACACACACAAGCTCTTGAAACCCCGCCCTCTGCAGCAGCTCATTTGCATTTAAAGGGCCAGGCACAAAACGGTGCATTTTTGCAAACCCTCAAAAAATTAAAACTTTAACATGATATATAAAAATATCTGTGGGGTATTTTGTGCTCAAACTTCACACACACACACTCTGGGGTCATCAGATATTTATTTTACATCTTGTGAAAATAGCATTTTACCACCCCTTTAAGGAAATAATTCCCTATTCGAAATAGTCAGCAATGATTGCTGTAGCACATGCCACTCTAAAAAATAAAGGTTCTTTATAGAAATGTATGGTTCCATGAAGAAACTTTTACATCCATAAAACCTTACCACTGCAGGTTCTTTATAGTGAAATTGTTTTTTTGATTATTAAAATGTTCTTCACACACTAAGAAATCGACATCTCTGTGAAACCCCCCTTTTCGAACCTTAATTGACAGCTTTCTACACAAGCCTCATAGATGCAAACTGTCCTTTGTAATGAGAAAAATGAACAATATGGGGTCACCGTGTCTATACGCTGCACTCGCATGCGGGGGCAGACAATGCAATGTTTACAATGCAAGTCTAATTAGTCTTGACTTCAGTCCCAGAAATAAACAGGTTTGCAACCAGCGTGCACTTTTCTACTGGAAGAGCAAAGGATCCGGATTTTCTACTGATGCAGAGAAAATAAGCGTTCCACAGTACTGTTTATCTCCTACCGATGTACACACACTTTCTCACAGAGTGTCTTTGGTCTATTCAATGTGCTGCGGTAATCCAGGGCTAGGAAACGCTCTCCCACAGTGAAGTGAGGCGGATCACAAATGTTCTCTGCCTGTGGATCCGCATGTGGGCCCGATTCTCTCACACACACCTCTTTATCCCTGTCTCTTCCTTCTTTATTTATCTTTTTTTTTTCTGCCTCCCTCTTGTGGTATTGTGCGAGCAAAAGGGAATTGTGCCAGTAAATGTCCTTCCATTTTGGACCACTGAATCTGTGCCGTGACCCAATTCATAATGTGTTTTCAGATCCTGCTATTATTCTTGAATGTAAAATGTGCCATTTCGTTTTATGTTAAAATACTTCAAATCCCAATATGCAGAAACTGCTCCAAGTAATTTAAATGCTAAAACCTGTGCGGTCTGAAAAAGCTCAGCTTCACTGGGCATCTTAAAACTTAGCTAAATATTCTGTATTTTAACATACTTTATTGCATTATCATTCACAAAATGTTTAAAGATTTGGCAATAATTTGAAGCCTGTAAATATAGTGCATATTCATTGTATTGGATTTGCTATGCCTTAATAGCCTACTTCGTTTTCATGCATAATTGCAAGGGCGTAGATTTGGTTTGAACATTGGGGGGGTTTTCATGTGATCATGGTATAAATATTGGGGGGGTTGTAATGCATAGATTTAAATATTGGGGGGTTATCTCCCCCCCAACCCCCCCCACAAATTACGCACCTGCATAATTGTAAGGATATTACTATGACTTTTACCTCAAGTCCTCACTGCTTAGGCTATTATTGATAAGTTAAGGCTAGTTGTTAAATGTAGGTATTGTGTAGGAATATTTTCAAATTCTAATTTATCACAAAATTCAAACAATAAATTCAGTTTTGGCGCTCTTTCATGTGGCGCGAGAGATCACTGTGAGTTCAAGTGAAGCGCGAGTGAATGGGAAAAATTCCCTCCTCGACTTTACTAATGTATACAGAACGAAATAAACACGAATGAACATAAAAAAAAACATGTTGATATTTGCAGTTCTAACTTACCGAAATCCGAATCATGTCTTTACCCGCTCAATCAGCGTTTTAACTGCAGAAAGACGTCAATGACAGACAGGCAGCTTGTAAACAATGAAACCCAGAAAAAGCCATTCGTTTTTCATTAACTTGATAGTCAGCAAGAGCGCACTCGCCACCATGTGACAGGGGTGAGAATTACAGTTACAATACATCACTTTCGCCACTGCTAAAAAAAAATTCGTATAATTCCGTTACGATAAAACATATGACCGCTTCACCCAAAGGTTCTATGTATCACTACACAACACCCCAGCAACCATAGCAACGCAAACATAATTATGTTCTAGCTTATCGATCGAGTGAGCGTAGGCTACCTGCATTTACAGTAGATATAACATTTTCCTTCAGATCAGTCCTACATTCATAATAAAAAAATCAGTTTGAATGTCCACTCTATAGGCTACTATATTTTGTCCAACAGTTAGGGTTTTCCGTGCCGCCTTGACCATAGACAGTATCGCTATAAGGACCTGACACGCGTTATTTGTTTATGGTTTGCTTTTCCGTGTTCAAAACACAACTAGCTACTTTCAATATAAAAGTCTTATCTACGGACTCACTCACTCAAAGTCTTTGGCGCCATCTAAAGGCGAAATAATGTAACTTCTGTTGCTGTTCACGGTCAGGGACTATTTCTTCCAGCGGAAGGAAGGCTTTTAGTGATTTTATACTTCATTCAAATTGCACTGATAGGCCTACATATTTTTTGGCTTTAATATTTGTATTGTGTGGTGACCGTTTTATAAAAGCAATAAGGTAGGCTACTCGAGGCTATAGCTGTAGCCTATCGTGAATTAAGTCACGGCTGCGCCACAACGCACTTTAGCCGATACAGAAAGGCCTCTCGTACCTTATTGCTTACTTATATAGCCTGTGTGTGTGTGTGTGTGTGTGTGTGTGTGTGTGTGTGTGTGTGTGTGTGAGGCTATACACAACACACACACATTTTTATATGCATTAACATCAAATTATTAATGTAAACGATTAATTGATTGATTAAAACACAAATAATGTGATAAAAAATATAAGAATATATTACTATAAGCAGAATTTAATATGAACCTAGACTACCAAATGCTAATGTCAAATTGAACCTCATTGTAAATTGTTGTGTAGGCCTACATTTATTATAAGAATCATTCATACACTTCAAGTGCTCCAGAATGATTTCCTCATGTTAGACAATGTTCTGGCATTACATTCCTTAAAATAAACACGTCCAGCGAGGGACTCTGCTCTAATCTACCATACCTTAGTAAATCCTCTTCCCCTATGTAAGCCTGTTATATTTGGCGTTCACTGGTGTACAGTATCCCTGGGTTTTCTGAGTGTAGGTGTGTGTGATTTCTGCATGAGGGATTCACAAAGAGCTAGAGAAACGCTTCTGTAATCCACAGGTCAAACATGGAAGTAGGTAAATGTGAATGTGCTCTAAATACGGCTGGCTTACAACAGCGCATGGCCATGTTGAGTGTGTGGGCGCCAGTTGTAGACACAGATAATCTTCTTTCAGGTTGAATGACATAGCCAGGTCAAGTGGAGAGAGGCCAAGAGCAACATAATACAGCGTGAAGGGTCAGTACACATCATGAGGATGCTCACGCATGATTTGGACTGCTAAATATGAATCTGTTTATGCGATATGCTATAGTTGCTGCATAATAAAATCCCATACTGTATGCATATTTGGTTTGAAACTTAATTTGCGACTAAAAATATGTTAAATATGAATGTGCGTAGCATGAATTAATTAGCCTATGTGACATGCAATTTATTCGTTTATTTTGCACTGCACATCAGCCTAACTACCCAAAACAATACTAACAAAAATGTACTTAAAATTAAATATTAAAATTTATGAGTCCATGTAAATGTGTTGTTAATCTCAAACAATGTGCGTGTGTGCGCGCGCACGAATAGTCACAGACTATAGTAGGCCTAGCTAATGTGTCATTAACGTCGTTAGTTTTCAGATACACAATATTTTATACCATATCTAGACCAAAAGGACACAATTGTGAGATGATCCCTGCCGTATCAGAGCACAGTCTTATTTCACACATCATAAAACTTCATTATTTAAGTATGTCCTTGCGATAGCGCGAGTCTGTGAGCTCCAGGGTTTTTCATTGACAGTCTTACCTGTTCACTCTTAAAGGAATATGAAATATTTAATAAATCTTTAGTATTGCCATAACTCGTGAGACAGCAGGGGGTTGTTTTTCAAAGCAACTAGATGCTGAAAACACTTTGATCTGCTGAGACAGGATTGTTTGAAAGAAGCTAAACTAGAACAGCTTTGTAGTCTGCGCCTAACAGATCCACGGATTCTACACATCCAAGACGCATTTGAAGGTCATTTACATAATATTAAATTAGTTTGGCATTTTGCAACAGCGCATCACCCACAATTAGTGACATCATGCATTCGGACAAACACTCAGTTTTAAGGTAAAAGTTGACTCACCCTCGTGCTGTTCCAAATATCTTCCAAAAGAAGATATTGCGATTTGTTCAGCCCGATTTTCCGTAGAATGGATACATGATAATAGCTGAGCTTTCTCTCTCTCTCATCTCTCTGACAGTGAGTTGCACACTCACTCACTCACTCACTCACTTACTCACTCACTTATTTAATTTGCTCTGGATGAATATTCTTGATGTTTCAGGGCTTGAATTTCAACGTGGGATTGTGCATAATTTTACTCATTCCCACAGATTTTGTAAAGCCGCCTCTCAGTACTAAATTGAGTTCTTTAATCTGCTAATCTGCGTTGATTGGTCAGATGACCCAGCAGTGTTTACAGAGATAATACTTATTGTTTAACACGGAGTACAATGATGCTTTTATCAATTAAATCGTGTTATAATAATGATTATAGTCCACTGCTTTGTAGTTTGTAGTAAAAAAACTAAAAATAAGATAAATAATTTAATGTTATGTTAGCGAGCATAGCCCAGAGTTCATATTGTAAAAGCACAATCAGTCTTTGTTTGCATTAGCCCGATGCATAAACATAACGTTTTTACAAAAAAAAAAAAAAATGTAGTTACGTTACTACGAGGTATTACTCTATTCTTTAGACAACTCCGAAAACAACGACAAACACTTCACATATCTCAATACAATTGTCATTGAAGACCTAGAAGCTAAACGGTGCTTACACAACAAACAAAATAATAATTAAGCATGCTACATAAAATATAAAAGCAACAATTATTAATAACACTTACAGGTTGTGATACGGAGGAGGAAGCTGATGCAAATACACTTGGAACTGAACCTTCCTTCAATATCACACGGCTCGCGAATCCAAGTTTGATTGCATTTAAAAAGCAATCGTCTTCAAAATGGCGCGAACAAAGCACAAGGCTCGGACTATACTTCTGTGGTATAGTTGTATGAATTGTAGCCACTTAGTCTTCAAATGCTCCTCCTTGGGCAGATGGAAAAAGTCGGCTTTTGAGTCGCACTTCAGAACACAGCGTCTCGTCGCCATGATATTTTCCCTGGGCTTGGAGTGCAATAAGTGGGCGTATCGTATTCAAATAACTTGACAAGTTGACGTCATCTAGTCAGAGAAAAAGCTTCGGTCTTCTAACGATTCATAAAAATGACTCAGAGTCGACTCTTACTTTTGAAAGACAATAACTTTATATACGGTGCACTTTCATATTTCAAACTTTGCAGGATGTTTTTGTTCACTTAGATCTATGTTACACACTACATGAAAGGTAAATTTCTAAATTCCATAATAGGTGCCCTTTAAATACACACACAATAATGTCAAAATGAGAATTCACGTACACAGTCAGGTTTTAAGTGAACGTTCAAGAGTTGAGAAAGAAAACGCGTGTGTAACAGTATCGATCCGAATAAACCTGCTGCCAAATTATGAGATAGTATTACAAATATCTATATGACAGTATTTCCCGCATGGTACCGATGTCAAAATTGTGGCCAGTGAAAATGCTGAGCGGCTAGTAACTTTGGAAAACAACACTGTGGCTGGTGAGCAATAAAGTTAATGACACAAATGACCAAAGCACATACAAAACTACTAAAGCTTAAATGAAAACATGTAAGTTACTCAAAAACGGCTGAAAAACTAAAAAGAAAACGTTGACTTGATGTACAGGTCACTACAGTGTCTGTGTGCCATGCTCGACTAGATGAGCTACAAACAATTCCATTGGGGAAAAATGAATAAATTATAAAACATTTAAAGAATTAAGGAATTGTCATATGAGTATTTCCACACAAAAATAAAATTCTCTCTAAAACTAAATTTAACCCAAACTGCAAAACCGAAACAAAATTAAGAATAGAATTCATAAAAATTAATATAATATAATTAATATAATATAATATTTTGTGCAATAATTAGAGACAAACTATACACTATAAAGCTTCAGTTTTGTTTTCTTCTATTTTGTGATCCGAGCTTGAATAGAGTCAACAACAGTAAATTTGCATTATCTATACCCTTCGCCCCTCGCTGCTGTCCGCCTCAAATGAATTGCAGGCACAGACAACGATGACTTGACGAAACAAATCATCCTGAATCCCAGCGCATGCTAATGGAGGAAGGCTGACATGCTAATCACTTACTCATTAGCCTGTGTAACGGGATAATACAGGGCAAACTAGTCAAATGAGGCTTCCTTTGTCACCACTGTAACACAGCGGCTTTAGTACGGCTGATAAATCGTGGGCTAGTCAGCGTTCTCATTCTGGAGAGGCAAGCAGACGTGCATTCTGGGAAGTGACATGTTGCAGGTAAAAACTCGCTGCTAATTCTTGAAGTAATCCCTCTTTATCATCTTAAGGAGAAGAAATCACATTAAAGGGATTGCGTCACTTATACAAGATTTCCAGCACGTCTGCTCGACAAAGGTGTCTGAGCCGTGTCATTTTCTATTATACTGCCTGCAGGGTAAATACGACACCCAGGACTCTTATACTGGGATGATGGGAGCAAAGAAAAAAAAAAATCTTATGCAACTCCTCTTTCAGGTTTCATGTTAGTTTAACAAAAACATTTTGGTACAAGATAAAACTGTAGCTGAAATTGTCAACTTAACACATGCTGAAACTTAACACATTATATTTTACCAAGTTTTTAGTAATTGTAAACAGATTGACAACCTGGCCTTGTGGTTGTGTATCCCCTCATTTTACATTTGCAATTCTTTAAAAGACTTGCACTTTATCTTCCCAGTTCTCAAAGCATCTATTGAGTTTTCTTTCACGCATGCCAGCATTGTGTAAAAATCACACTTATGGCACGGCATCTAATGTAACCGCGCTTATATGAGCACTTAATTATGAACTTGGGGGGGTTGTCAGTTTTCTTTGTGAAAAGCTGCGCAGACACACTCATACTTGTTCAGGGGTTTTGGAGAGCAGAGGAAGTGCTTCTAATAGGATTTGGGATCGATGTTTGTGTCAGACTGGCTTGATGAGGTTAGCAGGGTTAAAACAAGAGGAAAAAAAGAAAAAAAAAAAGAGAGAGAGAGAGAGAGAGAGAGAGAGAGAGAGAGAGAGAGAGAGAGAGAGAGAGAGAGAGAGAGAATGGCAAAACAAACAATGAACAAACATGTCCAAAAACAGCAGCAAAGCATGTTTACAATAATGCATACATTTGCTAATTTTCTCTGGCCTACAGTAGTTTAAAATGTAAAAATGTGCAATAACAAACAAACAAACAAACAAACAAACAAAAAAATACTGAATATGTATAATAATGTATTGTTACCATAAGATATTTTTACGTTATCTAATGCTTACAAATGACTTCAGTTAGTGTAATATAACTACCAGTTGGTTTGATTCGGTCATAAATGCACAAACATTTAATAAATAAAAATGAATAAAATAAAATAAATAGCATTAAGGTCACATATTTACACATAACCTCAATGCTAAAAACATTGTTTGTCTATTAGTATTAAGGGGAATAATAATAATAAAATGTTGTTGTCTATTTCCAATGAGGCCATCTATTTATATGACAAAAAATTATCAAATACAGTAAAATAATAAAAAATAAAAAATACTGTCTGTTAATGGTGAGGTCTTTTTAGAAAATGGATGACCTCATACTACAAGGCAATATAATAGGCCATCAAAAATATTACTGCAGAAATCCACAATTAAACTCTAAAAGTGTTTATTCTGCACCAATACTGAAAACTCAACTTGTATATATTTTTTCCAATTAATCTAGAATAATAATATCCCTCCCCCTCTGACTAGCAAGCCCACAGATGTGTCGTAAACTTTAACTTTCTATTTCAATAAGTTGCTATAGCTATAGGATACTTCAGTCTTATTAATTCTTTGCCCATCCCACATAAATCCATTAATCCGTTTTTACTGTCCCATTGCTTCTTATCTCCACCTCTGCGGTGAGCCTGCCGGATCCTTCCCCAGGTTTTCCAGCTCGTGTGCTTCCAGGGGAAGGCCGCAAACCATCGTCCCCGGGCCGAGTGATCCCTCCTGGGGGTTCGACTGGCTCTTAACTGCCCTTGAAGCAGACAAGCGTGGGCACCGCTTCATTCCTGGAGCTGCTCCACCATTAGGTCTAAACACAGTCACGGCTCTGTATGTGTGCGTCTGCAAGCAAACTGGCAAATGTCACAGGTCGAGGTGGGCCAAGCCAGACTGCACCCACCCCTAGACCAGGATCACCCTGAGGAGCGTGTCAAAGGAGGAGGCAGGAGACAGGAATAAAAAGAATGACAGGCTTTATTAAATATAAAAACAATTTGAAAATCCTAATCTAAAATTCCTCTTCCTTCCTCTTCCCAGGAATCCAAGGCAAGTGGGGGGTCAGGCTCACTTCCTTCTGGCGCTGGTGCCAACTCGCAGTGGCAGGTACTGAACAGGTGGGTATCGCAGGTGAGTAAATGAGTCAGGCTTACTTCCTTCTGGCGCTGGTGCCAACTCACAGTGGTAGGTACTGCACAGGTGGGTATCGCAGGTAAGTAAATGAATCAGGCTTACTTCCTTCTGGCGCTGGTGCCAACTCATTGAACAGGTGAGTATCACAGGTGAGTATCGCAGGTGAGTAGGTGGATCAGGGCTCACAGGAGTTGTAAAGGGCGGGCACTTCGCACCATACAGGTGGGCCTCAGGGCTACAGCAGACCCAAGTCGCAAGCGGAGCGGGGCTTTGGCTGGCCCAGACAGAATCAACACTTCAAATAGAGGTGAATAGCTCTCACATGGGTGGCAGGAGACAGAGTCAATAGCTGAACAGGGCTTTCACTGGGACAGACAGCATTCAAACTTCAAGCAGGGGTAAACAGTTCTCACGTGCGTTGCAGGGGACAAAGTCACAAGCTGAGCGGGCGTTCACTGGAACAGACGGAGTCAACACTTCAAATAGAGGTGAACAGCTCTCACGTTGGTGGCAGGAGACAGAGTCATAAGCTGAGCAGGGCTTTCACTGGGGCAGACAGCACACAGACTCCAAGCAGAGGTAAACAGTTCTCACGTGTGTTGCAGGGGACAAAGTCACAAGCTGAGCGGGCGTTCACTGGAACAGACGGAGTCAACACTTCAAATAGAGGTGAACAGCTCTCACATTGGTGGTAGGAGACAGAGTCATAAGCTGAGCCGGGCTCTCACTGGGACAGGCAGCATAAACTTCAAACAGAGGTAAACAGTTCTCACGTGTAGTGTGCGCACGGGGGCTTTTCCTCCTGACATCCAACAGGTGACTGCAATCGATCTTGCTAGACTCTTATGATGGACGGTAGACCAGCATAACACATGGGGAGTGCACGGCGATAAAAGGTAAATCTTCCACACACACACGACAGTCCAATTCCAAACATGCAACGTGATGGGAAACGTCAATTTCAGCACTACAAATCCACTCTTCAAGTGCAAAGTAAGGCCAACACTCACCCAGAGGTCTCGATCTAAAGAGCCGATGATAGTCAGAGTTGGGACAGATGCGGTGAATAATTTCCCCACCACTACAAGCGGCTTCACTTCGCTGGTTTCAATGGCCGAGGGGGAGGCTAGAGATCGACAAGGAATCAGTCTATTTCACTCAGTGCGATGCATACAACGTGATCCAAGCACTTCAAACCAGTATCCAATTTAGTGTAGAAAACATGCGTTTATGAGATTCAATTTGTCAATCACTCATCTCACTCTTTCCCAGTCCAGACGACGAATTCCACTCTTCAAAACTGCCCTCGGATCCCACAAGCAACACTCCGCTTCTTTCACGATGGTCCTTCAGCAGCAACACTCCACAAACATTTCCCAACAGGAGAGAACCACACCAGATCGCCGGGGGAAGACAAAGAAACAACCACACAACGCCGAGGGAGAACACACAGCCTTCTCTTTCTCTTGTGTTTTATCCTCTCCAAACACTGGTGCCACCTCAATCAGGTAATCAAAGTGAAGTCCCCGCACCTGTTGTCAATCTGCCGTTTAGTTGTCATGACGACAGACACACACACAAGCCCGGGGACAGTGTTACACTAAAAGTGTCCCGGCGGGAACACTTCTCTGATGGGATTAGTTCCGGGGATTATTTGTCACCCCGTGACATACCCCCCTGCTAAACCGTTCTAGTCCCGAGAACGGTCTCCAGACACCCAGTCTCCATACCTGGCTGGAGGCTGACCCCGATTCTCTCGTTGCGAACGCCGGGGTGGAGAGATGGGTGCTTCAGGTCGTGGTCCTAGGCCTAGGCCCCTCGGGATCACTGCCCATCCTACCAGCGGGGGCATCCAAGGTGTCTCGGCCGGTGGGTCCTCTACCACTGGCTTTGGGTAATTCGGGCAAGGGCGGATCAGGTTACGATGTAACACCCGTTCGGGGCCCGTCTTCCCTTCGGGCCGTAGGGCATATACAGGTTGGTCCGGATGGGGTTGTCGCTGAACGACATATGGCTGGGCCTCCCATCGGTTGCTCAATTTTCCCTTCCCTTGTCGGCGATTGTCCCGTACCAGCACCCTCTCCCCTGGCAGTAGCGGTGCCTCTCGAGCCGTCCGGTCATACAACCTCTTGTTCTTTAACGCTGCTCGGTTAATCTGGCCAGAGACTCGTTCGTACGCCGACTGGAGGCGTCGATGGTGTCCCGTCACCCAATCTGTCAAACTACTCCCCTCTTCCCCTGCAGTGGTCCCCAGAAGCATATCCATCGGAAGTCTCACATGTCTGCCGAACATCAGGTAAGTGGGGGCGTAACCAGTGATACTGTGCACACTATTATTGTAGGCCTGTATCATCGCCGGGAGTCTGTCGACCCAATGGCCTTGCTGTTCCTCCTCTAAGGTTCCTAATAAACTCAGCAAGGTCTGATTAAATCTTTCACACCCCCCGTTCCCTTGGGGGTGGTAGGGAGTCGTATGGGTCTTCTTGCATCCGTACAGTTGGCACAGCTCATGGATCACCCTGGACTCAAAGTTGGTTCCTTGGTCCGAGTGGAAAATTTCTGGGCATCCAAATGGTTGGATCACATACCTCCAGAGGGCGTTGGCAGTCGTGATGGCGGTTTGGTCCACAGTTGGGATGGCCCAAGCATACTTGGTAAACAGATCGGTTACCACAAGGATATTCTGGATCTGATCCGCTGGCCGTCCCAAAGTCAGATAATCCATGGCCACCATATGCAGCGGTGCCTTGGCCTGAATCGGAACCAGCGGTGCCCGTGCCTCCTTCTTGGTTTTAAACAGCATGCAGCGTGGGCACCTCCGAAGGTAAGTCCTTGTGCTACCCTCCATTCCGGGCCAGTAGAAATGTCGCCTCACCAGTGCCAATGTCCTCTCCTGTCCCTGATGTCCCATCCTGGCGTGATATGCCTCCAGTAAAGCCTGACAACGCCCTTCAGGGACCACGATTTGGCAGACCCCATCGCCCCGACCTGGGTCCTGGAGGGCCCTACAGAGCACGCCTTCCTTCAAATGGAGTCTCCCCCTCTGTCCCAGCAGGCCCCGCACAATCCGAGTCTGAGCTCGGCGTCCCGCACCCTCAGGCCAAGCCTTCTGTTCTAGCCACGTTCGGACCAACGCTACATCTGCATCCTCGCCCTGCCACAGCCTCCATCGTTGTGGGTCCCACCCCCAACAAGGGGGGGGTTCCTCTGGCGTTTGCCCCGGTGCCTCTACCACTCCCACCATCAGTCCCTCGTCGGACCCCGCTTCTGGTGCCGGTACCTGGCCTGCCGATCCTTCACCGGGTAGCCTGGAGAGTACATCGGCATTAGTGTGTTCTCTTCCTGGCCGGTACTGGAGCTGGTAGTCAAAATTGGCCATTTGTGCTGCCCAGCGCTGTTCCACCGCCCCCAGTTTAGCAGTCTGCAAATGTACCAACGGGTTATTGTCCGTGACGACCCGTACCTTGGCTCCCCACAAATAGTCCTTGAATTTTTCACACAACGCCCACTTCACAGCCAGCAACTCAAGCTTAAAAGAACTGTAGTTGGCGTCGTTCTTCTCCGTTGGATGTAGACTTCGGCTTGCATAGGCAATTACCTTTTCCTCTCCCTGCTGCTTCTGTGCCAAAACGGCCCCCAAGCCCAGGTGGCTAGCGTCGGTGTACAGGATGAAGGGTTGTGTGAAGTCGGCGTAGGCCAGGATCGGGGCCTGTAGTAGTTCCTGCTTGAGCCTCTGGAAGGCGGCTTCACAGGCCGGATCCCATTGGATTGAAGGGGACCCTCGGCCCCGGACTCGTCCCGTACCTCCCAGCAACTGGTTGATCGGTTTGGCGATTTTAGAGAAGTCTTTAATAAATCGCCTATAGTACCCCACGAAGCCCAGGAACGAACGAACCTGACGCACCGTCTTGGGCGCAGCCCATTCCTGCACTGCCACCACCTTCTCTGGATCAACTGAAATCCCCGCCGCACTCACCACATGCCCCAAGAATTTAACCTCTTTGCAGAAGAGCTGGCACTTGTCTGGCTGGAGCTTCAACCCATAGCGCTCAAGGGAGCGGAAGACTTGCTCTAGGTGCTCGAGATGGGACTTGAAATCTGGAGAGTAGACGATGACATCGTCTAGATAGACGAGGGTGGTGTCCATCAGTTGGTCGCCTAAACAACGCTGCATCAGCCGTTGGAACGTGGCTGGAGCGTTGCAGAGGCCGAACGGCATCCGGTCCCATTCATATAGGCCGAAGGGGGTAGTGAATGCTGTCTTCTCCCGGTCATGCTCATCCATCTGCACCTGCCAGTAGCCGCTGGCCAAGTCAAGAGTGGAATACCAGGTGGCTTGTGTGAGGCTCGTGAGGGAGTCTTCAACTCGAGGCAACGGGAAAGCATCTCTTTTGGTTACTTGGTTCAGCCTTCGGTAATCCACACAAAACCTCCAGGAACCCGTTTTCTTTCGAACCAGTACTATCGGGGCGGCCCAAGGGCTACTGCTCTCTCGAATAATTCCCTTGTCAAGCATCCCTCGCAAAAGGGTGCGGACCTCCGAGTACAGGGTCGGGGGCACGGGTCGATAGCGCTCTCGGCTGGGTGCAGCGTCCCCAGTTGGGATTTGATGTCGTACTACATCCGTGCGGCCGTAGTCCTCATCGTGAGTGGAAAACAAGTGCTGCCATTCCCTCAGGAACTCTTGGAGTTGTCCCAATTGCTCTTCCCCCAGTCCTTCACCCCGTAATGACTCCCCCGTCAGGTGGGCAGGCAATCCTCTTCCTGCCTCTCCTACCCCCGGACTCGCTCGTGCCAGGGCCACCTCGACCACTGTTGGGCTCACTTGATTGAAGTTAACTTCACCCTGTTCACGAATCTGTTGGGGCCTCACTGAGGTCACTCGGGCCAAACGCTGATGACGGTACAAGTGAACAGGGAAGGGGTTCGTGTTCCTGACTCGCACTAAGACCCGGCCTCCCTGAGCAGTCGCCAATCCCCGTGCGACTTCCACCTTGGGACCATCCTCATGGGGTTCCACCATGACCCAATCTTCCGGACTATAAAGTCGAGGAGGCAACCTGACCCAGACCACCGCCTCGCTCTGAGCTGGGATGGACAAGGCGTAACGGCAGACTACTCTTCCCGTGCTTTCCCGGTCCCCCTGTTGTTCAGCCAGACATACCCGGCGGCAATCGGCCCTGATGCGATCCCACTCCTGTCCGGCCGAGGTTGCAGCTGCTCGAGCCGGTCTACCCCGGAATAGCTCTTCCCAACAGTCCGAAATGACATTCATCCCAAGCAGGGCACGATGAGACCCCAGGCATGTATCTCGTACGACCACCACTCCTTTCTGAGGCACTACGACTCCATGAATCTTGAGATCAGTCACCAGATATCCCACATACGGGATGTCGAGACCATTCGCCCCACGTAGCGTCAACCAGGGGGCTTCCGCAGGCGGTCGACCTTCGGCGCCAAACAACTCATGGGCCAAGCTTTCGGAAAATAGGGTCACTTGGGAGCCTGTATCCAAAAGGCACTGCACTTCCTGTTCATTGACCTGAACCACCACCACCGGGCAACAGCCCACCAGGCGGCTCCTAGAAGATGTAAGCAGGGAGGGGTCTGACAAGGGGGTCCCGACCACTTGACCCACAGTGGCCGGAAACTCTAAAAACCCCCTTGCGATGCACGTCGAGCAGGACACTGACGGAAGTAATGTCCCGGCTCTCCACAGCCGTTGCAGATGGGACGCCCATGCTCATCCCACTGGAATCGAGAGCCCGAAGGTCGGGATGGGCGGCGGTCGGGGGGACGATTCCCATCGGAGTAAGCCCGCTCCCGGGGTAAAGAGGACAACTGGAGGCGTTCTCGACGAAGCTCCTCCATAAAAGATTTCGACAGGTCAGACATTTGTTCCCGCACGTCTCTCTTCAGCTCTTCCCGGAGGGCCTCCTTCCAATCGGGTGCCGTAGTAGCCGAAGGGGTGCCAACAACATTCGTGGCTAAACAGCTGGGAGGATCCACACTCTCCGTGAGATCATGCTCAAGGGCCAGTGCTTCTCGTCGAAGCTCTTCAAAGGTCAGATTCGGAGTTCGTCGAAATTGCACCCGCAGACTCTGACGCACAGGGCCTTCCCGTAGCCCCAATAAGAATTGATCTCGTAGTAGAACCTCTCCTCCCTCCAGGCCATGATCCTGCCTCCCCGAAAGTCTAGAAAACTGCTCTCGTAGTTGCAAGGTAAATGCTCGAACAGATTGGCGAGGGCCTTGCCGAGAATTGAAGAACTGCGTCCTCAGAACAGCCACCGGGGTGGTGTCCCCATATTGTCCCGTGAGAAAGTCAAAAATGGCCTGGACAGTCGCTCGAGTTGCTTCCGGTGCTGCCTGAACTTCTCTTCTCGCTTCCCCTTCCAAGGAGTTTAAAACAAACTGAACCTTCTGCAGGGCACTCAGACCTTGGAGCCCTGCCAAGTACTCCACCTGGATCTTCCACATCGACAAGCTCATTTCAGATCCCGGGCCTCCATACTTCGGAGCCCACGGGGAACCCATGAAAATCGGCATGACAGGTTGCCGAGCCCCAGGCTCTTCCTCCTCCGCCATCTCAACCTCTGATCGCTCAACTCAAGGTGAATCCTGCCGACTACGCCAAAATATGTCACAGGTCGAGGTGGGCCAAGCCAGACTGCACCCACCCCTAGACCAGGATCACCCTGAGGAGCGTGTCAAAGGAGGAGGCAGGAGACAGGAATAAAAAGAATGACAGGCTTTATTAAATATAAAAACAATTTGAAAATCCTAATCTAAAATTCCTCTTCCTTCCTCTTCCCAGGAATCCAAGGCAAGTGGGGGGTCAGGCTCACTTCCTTCTGGCGCTGGTGCCAACTCGCAGTGGCAGGTACTGAACAGGTGGGTATCGCAGGTGAGTAAATGAGTCAGGCTTACTTCCTTCTGGCGCTGGTGCCAACTCACAGTGGTAGGTACTGCACAGGTGGGTATCGCAGGTAAGTAAATGAATCAGGCTTACTTCCTTCTGGCGCTGGTGCCAACTCATTGAACAGGTGAGTATCACAGGTGAGTATCGCAGGTGAGTAGGTGGATCAGGGCTCACAGGAGTTGTAAAGGGCGGGCACTTCGCACCATACAGGTGGGCCTCAGGGCTACAGCAGACCCAAGTCGCAAGCGGAGCGGGGCTTTGGCTGGCCCAGACAGAATCAACACTTCAAATAGAGGTGAATAGCTCTCACATGGGTGGCAGGAGACAGAGTCAATAGCTGAACAGGGCTTTCACTGGGACAGACAGCATTCAAACTTCAAGCAGGGGTAAACAGTTCTCACGTGCGTTGCAGGGGACAAAGTCACAAGCTGAGCGGGCGTTCACTGGAACAGACGGAGTCAACACTTCAAATAGAGGTGAACAGCTCTCACGTTGGTGGCAGGAGACAGAGTCATAAGCTGAGCAGGGCTTTCACTGGGGCAGACAGCACACAGACTCCAAGCAGAGGTAAACAGTTCTCACGTGTGTTGCAGGGGACAAAGTCACAAGCTGAGCGGGCGTTCACTGGAACAGACGGAGTCAACACTTCAAATAGTGGTGAACAGCTCTCACATTGGTGGTAGGAGACAGAGTCATAAGCTGAGCCGGGCTCTCACTGGGACAGGCAGCATAAACTTCAAACAGAGGTAAACAGTTCTCACGTGTAGTGTGCGCACGGGGGCTTTTCCTCCTGACATCCAACAGGTGACTGCAATCGATCTTGCTAGACTCTTATGATGGACGGTAGACCAGCATAACACATGGGGAGTGCACGGCGATAAAAGGTAAATCTTCCACACACACACGACAGTCCAATTCCAAACATGCAACGTGATGGGAAACGTCAATTTCAGCACTACAAATCCACTCTTCAAGTGCAAAGTAAGGCCAACACTCACCCAGAGGTCTCGATCTAAAGAGCCGATGATAGTCAGAGTTGGGACAGATGCGGTGAATAATTTCCCCACCACTACAAGCGGCTTCACTTCGCTGGTTTCAATGGCCGAGGGGGAGGCTAGAGATCGACAAGGAATCAGTCTATTTCACTCAGTGCGATGCATACAACGTGATCCAAGCACTTCAAACCAGTATCCAATTTAGTGTAGAAAACATGCGTTTATGAGATTCAATTTGTCAATCACTCATCTCACTCTTTCCCAGTCCAGACGACGAATTCCACTCTTCAAAACTGCCCTCGGATCCCACAAGCAACACTCCGCTTCTTTCACGATGGTCCTTCAGCAGCAACACTCCACAAACATTTCCCAACAGGAGAGAACCACACCAGATCGCCGGGGGAAGACAAAGAAACAACCACACAACGCCGAGGGAGAACACACAGCCTTCTCTTTCTCTTGTGTTTTATCCTCTCCAAACACTGGTGCCACCTCAATCAGGTAATCAAAGTGAAGTCCCCGCACCTGTTGTCAATCTGCCGTTTAGTTGTCATGACGACAGACACACACACAAGCCCGGGGACAGTGTTACACTAAAAGTGTCCCGGCGGGAACACTTCTCTGATGGGATTAGTTCCGGGGATTATTTGTCACCCCGTGACACAAACACACCTCGCCAGCAGTTTCTGCATACCCAGAATGCCTGAGCTTTGCCTGTGTGGTCAAGCAAGAATGAGTCTGTGTATATGTCATATGTGCACCTGGGACTGATCAATTCTTCTTCTATGGACAGATTCGCCCTTGTGTTTCAAATCGCAAACTCTCAGGACTCTCAAAAGTACAAGTGGAGTGCCGTCACTGTCTGTGTCATAACTCGCAGTGGCCATTTGAACGCCTGGAGTCTAGTTCAGGCAGATGGTATTTAACTACAGTGAGATTAGCTGGCCTTACAGCCATCTGTGAGCAAGCCATGTACCTGAGATCAATGAAGAAAGAGAGCTGTGAAAGAAAGAGGAAGATATTTAAAGAGCAAGATATGGGGATATAGCACGCGTTCTGCAAACACAGCTGGCAATTAACACTTCATTTCCATGTTTACCATGTTTCGTAACTGGTCACGACGCACTGTGGTTTATCTACACCTACATGAAAGGAAGTGCGATACAAATATGCTCGGATGTGAGTGTCGAGAACGGAGATCTAATATAAACATGTTGGTTTGTCACCCATGCATTCAAGTCAGGCTCATATATGTATTACATGAATTGGTAACACTTTACAATAAGGTTCATTATACATTAGTAAACTTGTTAACATGAACTAATAATGTACAATACTTCTACAGCATTTATTAATATTAGTTCATATTAATTTGCTGTAATTAATTAAGCTGTATTTTAATTAACTAACATTGACAAAGATTAATACATACAGTAACATATTGTACAGTATTGCTCATTGTTAGTTCACGTTATGTTAGCTAATGTTAACTATTGAACCTTATTGTAAAGTGTTACCGATGAACTTCTATGAACTGCTACTCTATGTTGAAATGTTCAACAGGAAACTCTGGCTTTTCTTTGAGCCCAGACTTTCCAACATGGGGGCGTCACGGCGTGCTAAATATAACTGACGGTAAGTTGGTATTGGTCATTAGTGCTAAAGCCTTATACACGTTTTAAAAATAGAATAAACACCCAGAAAAAGTTTGACTCTAAACATATTATGCACATATGTTGCTTTTTATTAGTTATATATTATTATGTATTATTTATATTTTGCTCTAAAAATGTTGGCTGCATTAAATAACCAGTCTAACCAATCCATACTGTTCAGACAAAAATAACTTGAACACTTGTTAACTTGAAATAACTGTAATTACAGTCTGAAGTTCTCCGGTCTTTTGGCTTCTGGCAAAATATTGCATTGCAGCTTACAGAGACAGATATGAACTTACAGAGACACATAGATATGAACTTACAGAGACATATAGTGTCCAGCCACAGTTTTTTTTTTACTTTTTGACTGACACTTTTGACTGGCATTTTCACTCTAAAAAAATCTAAATAAACTATATTACAAAAAAAAGACATATATATATATACACACACATACTAACAAATCTAAATAATATAGTTTATAATTTATAGAAAAAAATTCTAGATCAAATGTAATTATTATTTTTAATATCTATTTTTTTATATCAATCATTGAACAGAATTGCCTCGAAAGTACAAATATTTCACCAATCACGCATGGCTATTTCTCACATCAAGGAACGTATGCCAAAATCTTTCAGTGACTAATGACTCAAATTTGGTCTGTTCCTTGCACAAAGTTATCGCATGACTTCAGATGCTCTCGTGTCATAAGGACCAGTTTAATACTTTTTTTTTTCTTTTTTTTTTAAGTTTAACTGTGCTTGGATACGACATGAGAGAGACTAAACAATGGCAAAATGTTCAAATTTGAGTGAACTACCCCTTTAATTGTTGGTCTACATGAAAATATGTCACACTGAATTGCTTTGTCTGTTGCATCTGTTCAGTGACAAAGACGGTTTGTCAAGTTATAAACTGTTTAACATTTAAAAATGCACTTTCAGACACTTTCATTCAGTTGCAGTTCTCAGTCGAGTCGAGTCGAATCTTGTCTGTCTCTCTGTCTATCATCTATCTGTCTGTTTCTATCAAAAACCATTAATGCATGCCAAAAAGTGCATACATTAAAAAGCATATTAAATCAACAGTTTGATCAAATACAATGATTAGATATACAAATGTATTTTTATAAGGAGACTGAGCATAAATTGAACCACATTCAACACATTAAGACACAGAGAGAGGCTGTTCCAGAAAAGTGCCATTAACCAAGTTAACAGTAAATGACGACAGACTAATGATTTGAGTGCTCTATATAATTGAATTCAGGAATATTAATTGCAGAGCGGCCTTGCTCTAATCTGTGGGTCCTGGTAGATTTGAGCCTCAGATTCACCTGTATATGTGAGCATATGGCAGCCACCGTTGGAATCTGCCGGTAAGCTGAGGTTTGCGACCTAACACATATGAGTGCGCCCGTAACATCTGCTCTGATACAGCGCCGCGAGATGCTAAAAATGAACACAGGCTGACATAATCCACACATAAACACAAAAATAAGTTTAGAAGTGCACTTCCTTTTTAACATGCACCAGAGTGCTGTTCTTATCGTACCTATAGGCTGCAAGGTGACAAAGAAGAGAGTCACCCTCTTTCCGAGGATTTTGCCTGTTGAATCAACGCTTTGAATTTCATCTGTTGGGCGCTCGAGGGAAAAAAAAAATATATTTTTCTTTCCTTATTTCTTTTCTGTCTTTCTTTCTAACCTAAAAATGAAAGATATATATTTCTTTCAGGGATTGTGATATGAGAAATGTACCTTTCCTTGATATTTGAGAGTTAATTGTACTATAGTAACATACTGTATCTGTAAAATCACCCTTAAAAGGACTCAAAATATCTTCCCCAATCCAAAAAAAGACTAGTTTAAAACAAACTGAGCTACAAAAATGTCTCATTCCAAAATACTCCAATTTCTACTGTCAGAAACATTAGCATGACCACCAACATGTACACATCAACAAGGGCTGGTCAGTGTTTAGCAACTTGGCATGCACTGTCAAAGTGAGGTAAAAACAAAGTCGTTGGTCTAAACAACATTTTGAAAGTTTGCCAAGCGATGTGATGTGTGCAGCATCTGCATAACCTTACTAAGGAGGATCCCAACATAAAGACAGAGTGGCTCAGTATTGTTTTTAACAAGGTCCCTAAATTAGCAATTCAAATGAGTCTGTGCACTGTTTAAAAGTGAAGAGGCCAGACAATTATGGCATTTCTGTGTAATGAACCTCATGTTCATGTACTGAATTGGGACATTTCATGGAAAACAGGAGTTCCCTTGCTCTAATAGAACAGTTGATATACTATGCACGCACAACGCTGTTGCCATCTGCCTTGAATCTTTATAGAAACTCCAATGCAAAAATGGGTCATTCACAACAAGCTACGGTTATGATGTCAGAACTATCAGCACATTAACATACGACTACCTACATTTACATAATGTATCAACTATAAGCTTAACACAACTCTGACTCAACTGACAAAAAACAACAACAACAAGCAGCCATTTAGAACAGAGGTAATTTCCATTATCTTAAAGGTACAGTAGCAAAACTGTAAAAAAAAAAGAAGAAAAAAAGAAAGAAAAAAAAGTCAATTCTTGTCATAAAAATGTTCTGAAAAAAATCTATCAATGCAGTGAATTAATAATTTTGGCACCAGTTTGAATCTAATGTGAAATGCTATTCACAACCCATTTTATTTGAGTGAAGAAAGAAAGAAAAAAGTAGGGCTGAACATGTAAAATATGCACAGATGAATTATTACCAATCATACCTGGATCATAGAGCTGCACAATTAATCATTAAAAGATTGATTCAAACACCCAAGCGATCTCATTCCTACATGACAATGATTTGGCAATGTCTATTAAACCTTTAACCAAAATCACACCGGATTCAGATCTGCGTTGGCACTGCCGCTGAGCCGGAGAGAGCAGTTCTCATGTTTAGATATGAAACAGCTTCACAAACAGCTTCTACCAGAAAGACTCGGGAGAATAGATACTCGACAATTGTACATTTATTAACAGCCCAGCAAGCCACATGCAATAAGTTCTTTGGCGTAGGCCCCATCCGTAACTCGCAATCCGAGGGTACGGATTCAGCATTTCCCGCCTGAAGATGGCGGGGGCGCAGCCGACCCCCAATGCGGTATTGGAAGGGACCATCCTGGTGGTGGTGAGGAGGTTGAAGGGGAAATCCTATGGTGATAGGAAGGATGGACGGAGGAACCCATCTCTTGCTGGAGGGAAGAAATCATCTTGGTGGTGGAGGGGTGGATGGAGGTGAGTGAAGCGTCAGCATCTGCGAACTCAGACAAGTGTAAGTACGGTTCTTTTATACTTCTAGTATTAAAACGTGATTGGATAGATGAGAAGATAATCAATGACGCAACAATTGAGTCTTCCCAGCAGAACTTACGCTAAAGCTTCCATTTCTGTGTTACAAATATTACAATTATATTTCGGATACAAACACTGATGTCTACGGAAGTGATCAAAATAGAGCAAATCCTTTTGAAAGTAACTTGGCACTTCAAATAACGATTGTATCGATTATATCGTTTCGCCACTAGGCGTAATATGTAGTGATAAGTAGGCGTTAAGTCACTTATATATATAAGGGACTTAAAAATGTAAGTCATTGAATTATTCATTCAAGACATTTGTTCAAAAACGCTGATTCATACCGTAATGAAACAAGTATTTATGAGTGAGTCATTGACATTCAAACTATTTTTTAAACAATTCCTTCGAATCAATTACAACATTTTAAATAGACTGCAGCAATGAACATTTTGTCAGATCCTCTAGAATATTTTGTTTAGTGGTTTCTTTTCTGTTCAGAATCGTGGGAGAATCGTGATTCTCAAATGATCCAGAATCGTGAACTTCTTACTGGATCAAGAAAACCAGTCTGAGATCAGTTGCAAGAAGCCAACAGCAGGGTACGGGATGCTCTGGAGGTGAACTGTTTTCTTTAGCAAAAGAGAGCCACAGGGAAGGAGGGAGGCGAAGAGTAATTGGAGCCTTGTGGAGGATAGTTTTCAGACTGTTGGCTTCAAGGCCACAGAAAATGATAAATGAATAAAAGAGGATTTTGATAAGGGCTTTGGAAATAGTTTTCTGAGGCTGAGATAAGGCTCATATTCGATGGAATTATCTTAGGGCTGGTCTGGTACAGTTTGTTCAGGTGACGCATTGCGGACATTAATTCAATCGTTTCTCGCTCTTTCTCTCCTCCCTCGGTTGCGGGCATCAAAGTCTGAGCAAAACAATGAATCCTTAGAGCTTCTAGACTCCTTAAGCAACAGCACTGCTGTTTCAGCAAATATATATATATATGTTTTGTTTTGGTCACAAATTTGCTTTCGGAAGATCAAACAAGGGTAGATCTATTCATAGTCACAAAGGGCAAGTGTTTGAATTCAAAATTCCACTCCAAATGGTTTGTGCAGCCCAGGTTTCTACCATACTATTCAAACTATACACAATATCATAAAAGAAAGTCAACCAGTAACCCTCATGTCTTGAGGACCCAAAAATACTTACTTTTTTTCTGTGAAACACAAAGTGATATGTTAAGTAGGATATTCATACTACTCGGTTCCATACAATGAAAATAAATGGCGATCACAGTGTTCCTCATACAAAGCTATTGTATGACATACAGTGCATAAATCATACGGATTGTTGTTCTTGTGAACAGTAGCAGTAAACAGCTACTGTTATTTTTGACCTTTTAAGAGCTGGAAAAATGTTCCCTTTTCACTTTCATTGTAGAAGAGATCAGCATGACATTGGCAAAAAGTTCTCTATTTTTGTGTTCCACAGAAGAAAGAAAGTGCTGGTTTCTAAGAGCATGACGTTGAATTTATGATGACTGAATTGTTTTACTTTTGGATGAACTATTCCTTTAACATGTCAAATTTAACTTGTTACCTAATTTGATATTTCCCATTCAATCATCTCTCTGAATAGAATTAAAGCCTAAGATTAAGAATAACATTATGTTCCATTAAACGTCTTCTGTGGAATATTCCTACTTTATAACACCTACCATGAACGTATAATTTCAAACACTATACATGCATTTTTTTTTTTTTTTTTAAACATACAAATAATGTCTTGCCTGAAAATAGTCTATATTTAAAATGAATGCATCTTTGCTTCTAATGCAATGATACATTATAAATGTGCCACAAGTGTCCAAATACTTTTTGGCAATCAAAGACCAACTGCTAAAAAAACAACATAATAATTGTGATTATTTTTTTAAATATTTCAACGACCCCAACAAATCTGGCTTTTCCCCACAAACATGCCATCAGATTCCCCATAGCAGAAAGATGAATAGACAACGCGCTCTGAACCTTGACCTATAAATGCCCCAGGCAACATCCATTCCCCTAACCTTCTGCAGTCAGACATATTTTATGGGCAGCACTGGAGAACTTGGAAAAACAACCTGAAACAAATTCGCCCTAGTGTCACTTTCCCAAGTCATAAACTAGCATTCTATGGACTGCATCAAGTTCCATTCTGCTTTCCACAATATATCAAAGGAAGGCAGATTCATAAAAGACCTTGTCTCCCACTCAATATGCCATATGAAGGAAATAATAATGTAGTGACTGTGACTATAGTTTTCATGTATAAGACAGTTTAGATTACTTTGAAAGTGTTTTTTAAATAGAGGCTTGCTTTGGCTGTTAATGAATGGGCATTTCTTCATTATTTTGCGCAGTTTAGGCCAAGGTAAAACAACCATATTTACTGTATGTCCTGATTTCATTTAGCTCGTTTTCTCCTTTTATGAATCTGCATAAAATGTTTTAGAGTGAAACAAAATATCGCAAAACACATCCAATCAACTACTCAGGTTTGTGCTGATATTTTCCCTCCAAAATGATGACATCCTTTCCTGGAGGATGATATCATTAGGGAAAGAAAACCTATCCCTATCAATTTATTCACACACATCATATTTTCAAGTAAAATAATTATACATTATATTTGCAATGTCTAAAACCCTTTGATGAATACACATTTGTCCAAAAAGACACCTGTCGAGAGCCTGTTGAACCTTTCATAACAGTCCAATCTGTGCTCTGACCCTCATGAAAGCCCCAGGACTAGACCAGGACTAGATATTTCACAAACCATTCCAAGGCCATATGTTTGGTTTGAATACTGGAAGAAAAATTAAACTGTAGTGTTCGTCTACAGTGAAATTGCCAATAATTTGTTCCGCCATCTTGTGTACACTACATAAAAACGTCCAAAAAGAGTTTGATGAAAAAAAAAAAAAATGCTAACAAAAATATTTCTAGAGTGTAGGGAGACCGATTCGATTACGTCATTTGCAGTGCTTCATGGGAGTGGGTGGAGCTAAAGAGCTAGGTTTGCTTGTTTCAATTTTCTGATTGGTGGATTTTTTTTCTTCTTTTCCAGTATCATGGGTAATTTAGTTTTTACTTCTGTTGCACTCTATTTGACTTCTTCAAATCATTTTTTTAAAATATAAAAGTTAACATCTAAATGCTCTAAACTAAACTGCAAAACATGTAAGTGCTTGAGAGCAGGTCTAGACTCCCGCGGTGGTTATGTGTTTTTCTTGTTTTCTTCACCTCTGAACGATGAACGATTACTACTGGGAAAGGATAAATGCAAAGTTCAGTAAACTTCTCACTTCATGCGGAGTCTTACGGGCTCAGGGTATGTTTTCCCTCAGTATTGCTACCTTTTATTTTGTGGAATATAATAACATGATTTTTTTTTTAGTATAAACACCACTTAGTGCCTCCAAGGTGTGCAAATTTGTGAATGTGGTCAAGCCAACAAAAACACATAAAATAATAACTAATAAAATCTCTAGAAACGGTATGAATTATAAATTACTGGTATGAATTATTTAGCAGTATTTCTTTTTGTGGACGCCACTGAAGACGAATTATAATCTAAGAAATTCCGAAGGAAAAAAAAACATGTCATAAACAGTTTCCTGTCAAAATAATTTCTTCATGTCTTCAAATAGCTTGAATGGAACTCTACATCCTCGTCTACACATCGATGTATCTGAATGCTAATGCATTTTATGTATCGCTCTATACAATGTCGGAAACATAACGGTAATTGATATGATTAGCCTTTAGCTTTAATACATTATCAAACAGCTAATAATGTGTTGCTAATGTTACACAAACCATGTTCAGACAGCTGCCTTCTGAAAATGACAGGATTGGTTTGTTTGTGACAGTAGGAACCAGGGGCAGTTTCAAACCATGTTTTTATAATAATAATAATAATTTGTTACATTTATATTGCGCTTTTTCTAGGACCTCAAAGCGCTTCAGACATGGAAGGGGGGAATCTCCTCAACCACCACTAATGTGCAGCATCCACCTGGATGATGCGACGGCAGCCATATTGTGCCAGAACGCCCACCACACACCAGCTTACTGGTGGAGAGGAGACACTGATGAAGCCAATCAGTATATGGGGATTATTAGGAGGCCATGATGGACAGAGGCCAAGGGTGAAATTTGGCCAGGACACCGGGGTTACACCCCTACCCTTTTTCGAAGGACATCCTGGGATTTTTAATGACCACGGAGAGTCAAGACCTCGGATTAACGCCTCACCCGAAGGACGGTGCTCTTTGACAGTATAGTGTCCCCATCACTATACCGGAGCGTTAGGACCCACACAGACCACAGGGTGAGCGCACCCTGCTGGCCTCACTAACACCTGTGTATTATTTGAGCTAAAACTAAACACAATTGAAGCTTTTATAAAACTATAAGCTTCGCATTTCTCATTTATTTCTATTCATTTCTAAACGCTCCAATTGCTAAACTGTAAAATGACAGTTAAAATGATTATTAACAGATTTATAGCTCAAACAATAGTTAACAAAATCATTAAAGTGATTTTATAAGACTAAAAACTTCACATTTCTGGTTTGAAATGCTTAAAAAGTTACTTTATCTACTTCAATTTTAAGTGCCTCATTTTAACATCCATTCCTGCTTTTTTAAAGATTTTTTTTTAATTCATGTACTGAACCCTGAACCCAGACGTACTAAAAACCCCTGCAATGGATTCAAAATGGCACAAAAAGAGACTCAAGATCATGAGCAAAGCCTGTTGTAGCAGCATGTGTTCTAGGAACAGAACACCACATGGGAGTCTTGAGCACTTCCATAATTATACCTGTAATAATATACCCTGTAATCATTCCTTGAGTTGATTCAGAGTCTGTCTTTGTTTGCAAACAATATAATCCGTATGCTAAACACACCACACACATGCGCGACAGAGCCACACCTGTGCAATGTATTTTGAAGAGAAAAAGTGGACCGTTTGTATTAGACAATGCAACTGATGGTTTTGAATGCATGGCGGCATCCTGTGTGAATGGCATCCAAAGGATCTAAATCCATTTGACTCTAAAGTTTTGTTTGTTCGGCATGTACCAAAGCGTCTTATGAAGACGAGTGCGTGGAAACTTTTGGAGGTGAATCCAAAGGCAAAAATACACAGTGAAACTGACGTCTTTTCCTCCAGTTCACAATAATAAACAGCTGCTTCTAGTAGGCCTACTAATGATAATAATCACACTAGATGCAAACATACTGTGATTTAGACCGACAAAATATGAAGAGAGACCTGTCCACAGGTTTCATCCTTGTGAAAATCTGTTGACATTTCACTTGCAAATGCATAAAGTCTGTTGCTGATATAAATATGCATGAGGGTAGCACATGCCGGAAATAAAGAGAGGCACTTAAATATCAATAGCACTGGAGGTCTCTGGAAGTGTCGTTATAATTAGCTTTTAACGAAGACGCAAGTGTCTGCCGGCATTTGAGGCATAAAGGAATGGAGGATTCCTGAATAGAGTTGCATTCTTGTGCGGTAGACTTCATTAAACCAACCACCAAGCATGAAGAGGACTTATCGAAAAATG